>NC_091479.1:60513541-60800710 GCF_036971445.1 Narcine bancroftii | reverse complement strand
TTTATTCTTGGTATTTAGAATGTTATCACGAGTTTTTTCTTGGTAATGTGATTGTTACCATGAGTTTATTCTTCGTATTTTGAGTATTATCATGAGTTTATTCTTGGTATTTTGAGTGTTACCACGAGTGTATTCTTGTTGTTTTGAGTCTTATCATGAGTTTATTCTTCGTATTTTGACTTTTATCACGAGTTTATTCTTGGTATTTTGAGTGTTACCACTAGTTTATTCTTGGCATTTTGAGTGTTATCACAAGTTTATTCCAGGTATTTTGAATATTATCACGAGTTTATTCTTGGGACTTTGAGTGTTATCACGAGTTTATTCATGGTATTTTGAGTGTTACCACGAGTTTATTCTTGGTATTTTGAGTGTTACCATGAGTTTATTCTAAGTATTTTGAGTGTTACTACGAGTTTATTCTTGGATTTTTGAGTGTTACCACGAGTTTATTCTTGGTATTTTGAGTGTTACCACAAGTTTATTCTTGATATTTTGAGTGTTACCACGAGTTTATTCTTGGTATTTTGAGTGTAAACACGAGTTTATTCTTGGCATTTTGAGTGTCATCCAGAGTTTATTATTGGTATTTTGAGTCTTATCACGAGTTTATTCTAGGTATTTTGAATTTTATCACGAGTTTATTCTTGGTATTTTGTGTATTATCACAAGTTTATTTAAGGTATTTTGAGTGTTACCACAAGTTTATTGTGGGTATATTGAGTGTTACCACGAGTTTATTCTTGGTATTTTAAGTGTTATCACGAGTTTATTCTTGGTATTTGGAGTGCTACCACGAGTTTTTTCTTGACATTTTGAGTGTGATCACGAATTTATTCTTGGAATTTTGAGTGTTTCCACGAGTTTATTCTTGGTATTTTGAGTGTTACCATGAGTTTATTACTGGTATTTTGAATGTTAGCACGAGTTTATTCTTGGTATTTTGAGTGTTACCATGAGTTTATTGCTGGTATTTTGAATGTTAGCATGAGTTTATTCTTGGTATTTTGAGTGTTACCACGAGTTTATTGTTCGTAATTTGCATTTTATCATGAGTTTATTCTTGGCATTTTGAATATTACCACGCGTTTATTCTGGGCATTTTGAGCGTTATCACGAGTTTATTCTTGGCATTTTGAGTGTCATCCCGAGTTTATTCTTGGTATTTTGAGTGTTATCACGAATTTATTCTAGCTATTTTGAATTTTATCACGAGTTTATTCTTGGTATTTTGAGTATTATCACGAGTTTATTCAAGATATTTTGAGTGTTACCACGAGTTTATCCTTGGTATTTTGAGTGTTATCACGAGTTTATTCTAGGTATTTTGAGTGTTCCCACCATTTTATTCTTGGTATTTGTAGTTTTACCACGAGTTTATTCTTGGTATTTTGGAGTGCTACCACGAGTTTATTCTTGGTATTTTCAGTGTTATCACGAGTTTATTCTTGGTACTTTGAGTATTACCACGAGTTTATTCTTGGCATTTTGAGTGTCATCACGAGTTTGTTCGTGATATTTTGAGTATTACCACGAGTTTATTCTTGGTATTTTGAGTGTTTCCACGAGTTTATTCTTGGTATTTTGAGTGTTACCATGAGTTTATTACTGGTATTTTGAATGTTAGCACGAGTTTATCCTTGGTGTTTTGAGTGTTACCACGAGTTTATTCTTCGTAATTTGCATTTTATCACGAGTTTATTCTTGGCATTTTGAATATTACCACGCGTTAATTCTGGGCATTTTGAGTGTTATCCCGAGTTTATTCTTGGTATTTTGAGTTTTATCACGAATTTATTCTAGCTATTTTGAATTTTATCACGAGTTTATTCTTGGTATTTTGAGTATTATCACGAGTTTATTCAAGATATTTTGAGGGTTACCACGAGTTTATCCTTGGTATTTTGAGTGTTATCACGAGTTTATTCTAGGTATTTTGAGTGTTACCACCAGTTTATTCTTGGTATTTGTAGTTTTACCACGAGTTTATTCTTGGTACTTTGAGTATTACCACGAGTTTATTCTTGGCATTTTGAGTGTCATCACGAGTTTGTTCGTGATATTTTGAGTATTACCACGAGTTTATTCTTGGTATTTTGAGTATTATCACGAGTTTATTCAAGATATTTTGAGTGTTACCACAAGTTTATTCTAGGTATTTTGACTGTTACCATGAGTATATTCTAGGTATTTTGAGTGTTACAACGCCTTAATTCTTGGTATTTTCAGTGTTATCACAAGTTTGTTCGTGATATTTTGAGTGTTACCAGGAATTTATTCTTGGTATTTTGAGTTTTATCACGAGTTTATTCTTGGTATTTGGAGTGCTACCACGAGTTTTTTCTTGACATTTTGAGTGTGATCACGAATTTATTCTTGGTGTTTTGAGTGTTTCCACGAGTTTATTCTTGGTATTTTGAGTGTTACCATGAGTGTATTCTTGGTATTTTGCGTGTTACCATGAGTTTATTCTTGGTATTTAGAATGTTATCACGAGTTTTTTCTTGGTATTGTGATTGTTACCATGAGTTTATTCTTCGTATTTTGAGTATTATCATGAGTTTATTCTTGGTATTTTGAGTGTTACCACGAGTGTATTCTTGTTGTTTTGAGTCTTATCATGAGTTTATTCTTCGTATTTTGACTTTTATCACGAGTTTATTCTTGGTATTTTGAGTGTTACCACTAGTTTATTCTTGGCATTTTGAGTGTTATCACAAGTTTATTCCAGGTATTTTGAATATTATCACGAGTTTATTCTTGGGACTTTGAGTGTTATCACGAGTTTTTTCATGGTATTTTGAGTGTTACCACGAGTTTATTCTTGGTATTTTGAGTGTTACCATGAGTTTATTCTAAGTATTTTGAGTGTTACTACGAGTTTATTCTTGGATTTTTGAGTGTTACCACGAGTTTATTCTTGGTATTTTGAGTGTTACCACAAGTTTATTCTTGATATTTTGAGTGTTACCACGAGTTTATTCTTGGTATTTTGAGTGTAAACACGAGTTTATTCTTGGCATTTTGAGTGTCATCCAGAGTTTATTATTGGTATTTTGAGTCTTATCACGAGTTTATTCTAGGTATTTTGAATTTTATCACGAGTTTATTCTTGGTATTTTGTGTATTATCACAAGTTTATTTAAGGTATTTTGAGTGTTACCACAAGTTTATTGTGGGTATATTGAGTGTTACCACGAGTTTATTCTTGGTATTTTAAGTGTTATCACGAGTTTATTCTTGGTATTTGGAGTGCTACCACGAGTTTTTTCTTGACATTTTGAGTGTGATCACGAATTTATTCTTGGAATTTTGAGTGTTTCCACGAGTTTATTCTTGGTATTTTGAGTGTTACCATGAGTTTATTACTGGTATTTTGAATGTTAGCACGAGTTTATTCTTGGTATTTTGAGTGTTACCATGAGTTTATTGCTGGTATTTTGAATGTTAGCACGAGTTTATTCTTGGTATTTTGAGTGTTACCACGAGTTTATTGTTCGTAATTTGCATTTTATCATGAGTTTATTCTTGGCATTTTGAATATTACCACGCGTTTATTCTGGGCATTTTGAGCGTTATCACGAGTTTATTCTTGGCATTTTGAGTGTCATCCCGAGTTTATTCTTGGTATTTTGAGTGTTATCACGAATTTATTCTAGCTATTTTGAATTTTATCACGAGTTTATTCTTGGTATTTTGAGTATTATCACGAGTTTATTCAAGATATTTTGAGTGTTACCACAAGTTTATCCTTGGTATTTTGAGTGTTATCACGAGTTTATTCTAGGTATTTTGAGTGTTCCCACCATTTTATTCTTGGTATTTGTAGTTTTACCACGAGTTTATTCTTGGTATTTTGGAGTGCTACCACGAGTTTATTCTTGGTATTTTCAGTGTTATCACGAGTTTATTCTTGGTACTTTGAGTATTACCACGAGTTTATTCTTGGCATTTTGAGTGTCATCACGAGTTTGTTCGTGATATTTTGAGTATTACCACGAGTTTATTCTTGGTATTTTGAGTGTTTCCACGAGTTTATTCTTGGTATTTTGAGTGTTACCATGAGTTTATTACTGGTATTTTGAATGTTAGCACGAGTTTATTCTTGGTGTTTTGAGTGTTACCACGAGTTTATTCTTCGTAATTTGCATTTTATCACGAGTTTATTCTTGGCATTTTGAATATTACCACGCGTTAATTCTGGGCATTTTGAGTGTTATCCCGAGTTTATTCTTGGTATTTTGAGTTTTATCACGAATTTATTCTAGCTATTTTGAATTTTATCACGAGTTTATTCTTGGTATTTTGAGTATTATCACGAGTTTATTCAAGATATTTTGAGTGTTACTACGAGTTTATTCTTGGATTTTTGAGTGTTACCACGAGTTTATTCTTGGTATTTTGAGTGTTACCTCAAGTTTATTCTTGATATTTTGAGTGTTACCACGAGTTTATTCTTGGTATTTTGAGTGTAAACACGAGTTTATTCTTGGCATTTTGAGTGTCATCCAGAGTTTATTATTGGTATTTTGAGTCTTATCACGAGTTTATTCTAGGTATTTTGAATTTTATCACGAGTTTATTCTTGGTATTTTGTGTATTATCACAAGTTTATTTAAGGTATTTTGAGTGTTACCACAAGTTTATTGTGGGTATATTGAGTGTTACCACGAGTTTATTCTTGGTATTTTAAGTGTTATCACGAGTTTATTCTTGGTATTTGGAGTGCTACCACGAGTTTTTTCTTGACATTTTGAGTGTGATCACGAATTTATTCTTGGAATTTTGAGTGTTTCCACGAGTTTATTCTTGGTATTTTGAGTGTTACCATGAGTTTATTACTGGTATTTTGAATGTTAGCACGAGTTTATTCTTGGTATTTTGAGTGTTACCATGAGTTTATTGCTGGTATTTTGAATGTTAGCATGAGTTTATTCTTGGTATTTTGAGTGTTACCACGAGTTTATTGTTCGTAATTTGCATTTTATCATGAGTTTATTCTTGGCATTTTGAATATTACCACGCGTTTATTCTGGGCATTTTGAGCGTTATCACGAGTTTATTCTTGGCATTTTGAGTGTCATCCCGAGTTTATTCTTGGTATTTTGAGTGTTATCACGAATTTATTCTAGCTATTTTGAATTTTATCACGAGTTTATTCTTGGTATTTTGAGTATTATCACGAGTTTATTCAAGATATTTTGAGTGTTACCACGAGTTTATCCTTGGTATTTTGAGTGTTATCACGAGTTTATTCTAGGTATTTTGAGTGTTCCCACCATTTTATTCTTGGTATTTGTAGTTTTACCACGAGTTTATTCTTGGTATTTTGGAGTGCTACCACGAGTTTATTCTTGGTATTTTCAGTGTTATCACGAGTTTATTCTTGGTACTTTGAGTATTACCACGAGTTTATTCTTGGCATTTTGAGTGTCATCACGAGTTTGTTCGTGATATTTTGAGTATTACCACGAGTTTATTCTTGGTATTTTGAGTGTTTCCACGAGTTTATTCTTGGTATTTTGAGTGTTACCATGAGTTTATTACTGGTATTTTGAATGTTAGCACGAGTTTATCCTTGGTGTTTTGAGTGTTACCACGAGTTTATTCTTCGTAATTTGCATTTTATCACGAGTTTATTCTTGGCATTTTGAATATTACCACGCGTTAATTCTGGGCATTTTGAGTGTTATCCCGAGTTTATTCTTGGTATTTTGAGTTTTATCACGAATTTATTCTAGCTATTTTGAATTTTATCACGAGTTTATTCTTGGTATTTTGAGTATTATCACGAGTTTATTCAAGATATTTTGAGGGTTACCACGAGTTTATCCTTGGTATTTTGAGTGTTATCACGAGTTTATTCTAGGTATTTTGAGTGTTACCACCAGTTTATTCTTGGTATTTGTAGTTTTACCACGAGTTTATTCTTGGTACTTTGAGTATTACCACGAGTTTATTCTTGGCATTTTGAGTGTCATCACGAGTTTGTTCGTGATATTTTGAGTATTACCACGAGTTTATTCTTGGTATTTTGAGTATTATCACGAGTTTATTCAAGATATTTTGAGTGTTACCACAAGTTTATTCTAGGTATTTTGACTGTTACCATGAGTATATTCTAGGTATTTTGAGTGTTACAACGCCTTAATTCTTGGTATTTTCAGTGTTATCACAAGTTTGTTCGTGATATTTTGAGTGTTACCAGGAATTTATTCTTGGTATTTTGAGTTTTATCACGAGTTTATTCTTGGTATTTGGAGTGCTACCACGAGTTTTTTCTTGACATTTTGAGTGTGATCACGAATTTATTCTTGGTGTTTTGAGTGTTTCCACGAGTTTATTCTTGGTATTTTGAGTGTTACCATGAGTGTATTCTTGGTATTTTGCGTGTTACCATGAGTTTATTCTTGGTATTTAGAATGTTATCACGAGTTTTTTCTTGGTATTGTGATTGTTACCATGAGTTTATTCTTCGTATTTTGAGTATTATCATGAGTTTATTCTTGGTATTTTGAGTGTTACCACGAGTGTATTCTTGTTGTTTTGAGTCTTATCATGAGTTTATTCTTCGTATTTTGACTTTTATCACGAGTTTATTCTTGGTATTTTGAGTGTTACCACTAGTTTATTCTTGGCATTTTGAGTGTTATCACAAGTTTATTCCAGGTATTTTGAATATTATCACGAGTTTATTCTTGGGACTTTGAGTGTTATCACGAGTTTTTTCATGGTATTTTGAGTGTTACCACGAGTTTATTCTTGGTATTTTGAGTGTTACCATGAGTTTATTCTAAGTATTTTGAGTGTTACTACGAGTTTATTCTTGGATTTTTGAGTGTTACCACGAGTTTATTCTTGGTATTTTGAGTGTTACCATGAGTTTATTGCTGGTATTTTGAATGTTAGCACGAGTTTATTCTTGGTATTTTGAGTGTTACCACGAGTTTATTGTTCGTAATTTGCATTTTATCATGAGTTTATTCTTGGCATTTTGAATATTACCACGCGTTTATTCTGGGCATTTTGAGCGTTATCACGAGTTTATTCTTGGCATTTTGAGTGTCATCCCGAGTTTATTCTTGGTATTTTGAGTGTTATCACGAATTTATTCTAGCTATTTTGAATTTTATCACGAGTTTATTCTTGGTATTTTGAGTATTATCACGAGTTTATTCAAGATATTTTGAGTGTTACCACAAGTTTATCCTTGGTATTTTGAGTGTTATCACGAGTTTATTCTAGGTATTTTGAGTGTTCCCACCATTTTATTCTTGGTATTTGTAGTTTTACCACGAGTTTATTCTTGGTATTTTGGAGTGCTACCACGAGTTTATTCTTGGTATTTTCAGTGTTATCACGAGTTTATTCTTGGTACTTTGAGTATTACCACGAGTTTATTCTTGGCATTTTGAGTGTCATCACGAGTTTGTTCGTGATATTTTGAGTATTACCACGAGTTTATTCTTGGTATTTTGAGTGTTTCCACGAGTTTATTCTTGGTATTTTGAGTGTTACCATGAGTTTATTACTGGTATTTTGAATGTTAGCACGAGTTTATTCTTGGTGTTTTGAGTGTTACCACGAGTTTATTCTTCGTAATTTGCATTTTATCACGAGTTTATTCTTGGCATTTTGAATATTACCACGCGTTAATTCTGGGCATTTTGAGTGTTATCCCGAGTTTATTCTTGGTATTTTGAGTTTTATCACGAATTTATTCTAGCTATTTTGAATTTTATCACGAGTTTATTCTTGGTATTTTGAGTATTATCACGAGTTTATTCAAGATATTTTGAGTGTTACTACGAGTTTATTCTTGGATTTTTGAGTGTTACCACGAGTTTATTCTTGGTATTTTGAGTGTTACCACAAGTTTATTCTTGATATTTTGAGTGTTACCACGAGTTTATTCTTGGTATTTTGAGTGTAAACACGAGTTTATTCTTGGCATTTTGAGTGTCATCCAGAGTTTATTATTGGTATTTTGAGTCTTATCACGAGTTTATTCTAGGTATTTTGAATTTTATCACGAGTTTATTCTTGGTATTTTGTGTATTATCACAAGTTTATTTAAGGTATTTTGAGTGTTACCACAAGTTTATTGTGGGTATATTGAGTGTTACCACGAGTTTATTCTTGGTATTTTAAGTGTTATCACGAGTTTATTCTTGGTATTTGGAGTGCTACCACGAGTTTTTTCTTGACATTTTGAGTGTGATCACGAATTTATTCTTGGAATTTTGAGTGTTTCCACGAGTTTATTCTTGGTATTTTGAGTGTTACCATGAGTTTATTACTGGTATTTTGAATGTTAGCACGAGTTTATTCTTGGTATTTTGAGTGTTACCATGAGTTTATTGCTGGTATTTTGAATGTTAGCATGAGTTTATTCTTGGTATTTTGAGTGTTACCACGAGTTTATTGTTCGTAATTTGCATTTTATCATGAGTTTATTCTTGGCATTTTGAATATTACCACGCGTTTATTCTGGGCATTTTGAGCGTTATCACGAGTTTATTCTTGGCATTTTGAGTGTCATCCCGAGTTTATTCTTGGTATTTTGAGTGTTATCACGAATTTATTCTAGCTATTTTGAATTTTATCACGAGTTTATTCTTGGTATTTTGAGTATTATCACGAGTTTATTCAAGATATTTTGAGTGTTACCACGAGTTTATCCTTGGTATTTTGAGTGTTATCACGAGTTTATTCTAGGTATTTTGAGTGTTCCCACCATTTTATTCTTGGTATTTGTAGTTTTACCACGAGTTTATTCTTGGTATTTTGGAGTGCTACCACGAGTTTATTCTTGGTATTTTCAGTGTTATCACGAGTTTATTCTTGGTACTTTGAGTATTACCACGAGTTTATTCTTGGCATTTTGAGTGTCATCACGAGTTTGTTCGTGATATTTTGAGTATTACCACGAGTTTATTCTTGGTATTTTGAGTGTTTCCACGAGTTTATTCTTGGTATTTTGAGTGTTACCATGAGTTTATTACTGGTATTTTGAATGTTAGCACGAGTTTATCCTTGGTGTTTTGAGTGTTACCACGAGTTTATTCTTCGTAATTTGCATTTTATCACGAGTTTATTCTTGGCATTTTGAATATTACCACGCGTTAATTCTGGGCATTTTGAGTGTTATCCCGAGTTTATTCTTGGTATTTTGAGTTTTATCACGAATTTATTCTAGCTATTTTGAATTTTATCACGAGTTTATTCTTGGTATTTTGAGTATTATCACGAGTTTATTCAAGATATTTTGAGGGTTACCACGAGTTTATCCTTGGTATTTTGAGTGTTATCACGAGTTTATTCTAGGTATTTTGAGTGTTACCACCAGTTTATTCTTGGTATTTGTAGTTTTACCACGAGTTTATTCTTGGTACTTTGAGTATTACCACGAGTTTATTCTTGGCATTTTGAGTGTCATCACGAGTTTGTTCGTGATATTTTGAGTATTACCACGAGTTTATTCTTGGTATTTTGAGTATTATCACGAGTTTATTCAAGATATTTTGAGTGTTACCACAAGTTTATTCTAGGTATTTTGACTGTTACCATGAGTATATTCTAGGTATTTTGAGTGTTACAACGCCTTAATTCTTGGTATTTTCAGTGTTATCACAAGTTTGTTCGTGATATTTTGAGTGTTACCAGGAATTTATTCTTGGTATTTTGAGTTTTATCACGAGTTTATTCTTGGTATTTGGAGTGCTACCACGAGTTTTTTCTTGACATTTTGAGTGTGATCACGAATTTATTCTTGGTGTTTTGAGTGTTTCCACGAGTTTATTCTTGGTATTTTGAGTGTTACCATGAGTGTATTCTTGGTATTTTGCGTGTTACCATGAGTTTATTCTTGGTATTTAGAATGTTATCACGAGTTTTTTCTTGGTATTGTGATTGTTACCATGAGTTTATTCTTCGTATTTTGAGTATTATCATGAGTTTATTCTTGGTATTTTGAGTGTTACCACGAGTGTATTCTTGTTGTTTTGAGTCTTATCATGAGTTTATTCTTCGTATTTTGACTTTTATCACGAGTTTATTCTTGGTATTTTGAGTGTTACCACTAGTTTATTCTTGGCATTTTGAGTGTTATCACAAGTTTATTCCAGGTATTTTGAATATTATCACGAGTTTATTCTTGGGACTTTGAGTGTTATCACGAGTTTTTTCATGGTATTTTGAGTGTTACCACGAGTTTATTCTTGGTATTTTGAGTGTTACCATGAGTTTATTCTAAGTATTTTGAGTGTTACTACGAGTTTATTCTTGGATTTTTGAGTGTTACCACGAGTTTATTCTTGGTATTTTGAGTGTTACCACAAGTTTATTCTTGATATTTTGAGTGTTACCACGAGTTTATTCTTGGTATTTTGAGTGTAAACACGAGTTTATTCTTGGCATTTTGAGTGTCATCCAGAGTTTATTATTGGTATTTTGAGTCTTATCACGAGTTTATTCTAGGTATTTTGAATTTTATCACGAGTTTATTCTTGGTATTTTGTGTATTATCACAAGTTTATTTAAGGTATTTTGAGTGTTACCACAAGTTTATTGTGGGTATATTGAGTGTTACCACGAGTTTATTCTTGGTATTTTAAGTGTTATCACGAGTTTATTCTTGGTATTTGGAGTGCTACCACGAGTTTTTTCTTGACATTTTGAGTGTGATCACGAATTTATTCTTGGAATTTTGAGTGTTTCCACGAGTTTATTCTTGGTATTTTGAGTGTTACCATGAGTTTATTACTGGTATTTTGAATGTTAGCACGAGTTTATTCTTGGTATTTTGAGTGTTACCATGAGTTTATTGCTGGTATTTTGAATGTTAGCACGAGTTTATTCTTGGTATTTTGAGTGTTACCACGAGTTTATTGTTCGTAATTTGCATTTTATCATGAGTTTATTCTTGGCATTTTGAATATTACCACGCGTTTATTCTGGGCATTTTGAGCGTTATCACGAGTTTATTCTTGGCATTTTGAGTGTCATCCCGAGTTTATTCTTGGTATTTTGAGTGTTATCACGAATTTATTCTAGCTATTTTGAATTTTATCACGAGTTTATTCTTGGTATTTTGAGTATTATCACGAGTTTATTCAAGATATTTTGAGTGTTACCACAAGTTTATCCTTGGTATTTTGAGTGTTATCACGAGTTTATTCTAGGTATTTTGAGTGTTCCCACCATTTTATTCTTGGTATTTGTAGTTTTACCACGAGTTTATTCTTGGTATTTTGGAGTGCTACCACGAGTTTATTCTTGGTATTTTCAGTGTTATCACGAGTTTATTCTTGGTACTTTGAGTATTACCACGAGTTTATTCTTGGCATTTTGAGTGTCATCACGAGTTTGTTCGTGATATTTTGAGTATTACCACGAGTTTATTCTTGGTATTTTGAGTGTTTCCACGAGTTTATTCTTGGTATTTTGAGTGTTACCATGAGTTTATTACTGGTATTTTGAATGTTAGCACGAGTTTATTCTTGGTGTTTTGAGTGTTACCACGAGTTTATTCTTCGTAATTTGCATTTTATCACGAGTTTATTCTTGGCATTTTGAATATTACCACGCGTTAATTCTGGGCATTTTGAGTGTTATCCCGAGTTTATTCTTGGTATTTTGAGTTTTATCACGAATTTATTCTAGCTATTTTGAATTTTATCACGAGTTTATTCTTGGTATTTTGAGTATTATCACGAGTTTATTCAAGATATTTTGAGGGTTACCACGAGTTTATCCTTGGTATTTTGAGTGTTATCACGAGTTTATTCTAGGTATTTTGAGTGTTACCACCAGTTTATTCTTGGTATTTGTAGTTTTACCACGAGTTTATTCTTGGTACTTTGAGTATTACCACGAGTTTATTCTTGGCATTTTGAGTGTCATCACGAGTTTGTTCGTGATATTTTGAGTATTACCACGAGTTTATTCTTGGTATTTTGAGTATTATCACGAGTTTATTCAAGATATTTTGAGTGTTACCACAAGTTTATTCTAGGTATTTTGACTGTTACCATGAGTATATTCTAGGTATTTTGAGTGTTACAACGCCTTAATTCTTGGTATTTTCAGTGTTATCACAAGTTTGTTCGTGATATTTTGAGTGTTACCAGGAATTTATTCTTGGTATTTTGAGTTTTATCACTAATTTATTCTTGGTATTTTGAGTGTTACCACGAGTTTATTCTTTGTATTTTGAGTTTATCACGAGTTTATTCTTGGTAGTTTGAATTTTATCACGAGTTTATTGTTGGTATTTTGAGTGTTACCACGAGTTTATTCTTGTTATTTTGAGTGTTACCACGAGTTTATTCTTGGTATTTTGAGTATTATCACGAGTTTATTCAAGATATTTTGAGTGTTACCACAAGTTCATTCTAGTTATTTTGACTGTTACCACGAGTATATTCTAGGTATTTTGAGTGTTACAATGCCTTAATTCTTGGTATTTTCAGTGTTATCACAAGTTTATTCTTGGTATTTTGAGTGTTACCACGAGTTTATTCTTTGTATTTTGAATTTTATCATGAGTTTATTGTTGGTATTTTGATTGTTACCACGAGTTTATTCTTGTTATTTTGAGTGTTACCTCAAGTTTATTCTTGGTATTTTGAATTTTATCATGAGTTTATTGTTGGTATTTTGATTGTTACCACGAGTTTATTCTTGTTATTTTGAGTGTTACCTCGAGTTTATTCTTGGTATTTTGAGTGTTACCACGAGTGTATTCTTGGTGTTTTGAGTCTTATCACGAGTTTATTCTTGGTATTTTGAGTGTTACCACGAGTTTATTCTTGGCATTTTGAGTGTTATCACGAGTTTATTCTAGGCATTTTGAGTGTCATCCCGAGTTTATTCTTGGTATTTTCAGTGTTATCACGAGTTTATTCCAGGTATTTTGAATTTTATCACGAGTTTATTCTTGGGACTTTGAGTGTTATCACGAGTTTATTCATGGTATTTTGAGTGTTACCACGAGTTTATTCTTGGTATTTTGAGTGTTACCATGAGTTTATTCTAAGTATTTTGAGTGTTACTACGAGTTTATTCTTGGATTTTTGAGTGTTACCACAAGTTTATTCTTGATATTTTGAGTGTTACCTCAAGTTTATTCTTGGTATTTTGAGTGTAAACACGAGTTTATTCGTGGCATTTTGAGTGTCATCCCGAGTTTATTATTGGTATTTTGAGTCTTATCACGAGTTTATTCTAGGTATTTTGAATTTTATCACGAGTTTATTCTTGGTATTTTGAGTGTTAACACGAGTTTATTCTTGTTATTTTGAGTATTATCACGACTTTATTCAAGTATTTTGAGTGTTACCACAAGTTTATTCTAGGTATTTTGACTGTTACCACGAGTATATTCTAGGTATTTTGAGTGTTACAACGCGTTAATTGTTGGTATTTTCAGTGTTACCACGAGTTTATTCGTGATATTTTGAGTGTTACCAGGAGTTTATTCTTGCTATTTTGAGTGTTACCACGAGTTTATTCTTGGTATTTTTAGTGTTACCACGAGTTTATTCTTGGTATTTAGAATGTTATCACGAGTTTATTCATGGTATTTTGAATTTTATCACGAGTTTATTCTTGGTATTTTGACTGTTACCACGACTTTATTCTTGGTATTTTGAGTGTTACCATGAGTTTATTCTAAGTATTTTGAGTGTTACTACGAGTTTATTCTTGGATTTTTGAGTGTTACCACGAGTATATTCTAGGTATTTTGAGTGTTACAATGCGTTAATTCTTGGTATTTTCTGTGTTATCACGAGTTTGTTCGTGATATTTTGAGTGTTACCAGGAGTTTATTCTTGCTATTTTGAGTGTTACCATGAGTTTATTCTTGGTATTTAGAATGTTATCACGAGTTTATTCATGGTATTTTGAATTTTATCACGAGTTTATTCTTGGTATTTTGACTGTTACCACGACTTTATTCTTGGTATTTTGAGTGTTACCATGAGTTTATTCTAAGTATTTTGAGTGTTACTACGAGTTTATTCTTTGATTTTTGAGTGTTACCACGAGTATATTCTAGGTATTTTGAGTGTTACAATGCGTTAATTCTTGCTATTTTGAGTGTTACCATGAGTTTATTCTTGGTATTTTGCGTGTTACCATGAGTTTATTCTTGGTATTTAGAATGTTATCACGAGTTTTTTCTTGGTATTGTGATTGTTACCATGAGTTTATTCTTCGTATTTTGAGTATTATCATGAGTTTATTCTTGGTATTTTGAGTGTTAACACGAGTGTATTCTTGTTGTTTTGAGTCTTATCATGAGTTTATTCTTCGTATTTTGACTTTTATCACGAGTTTATTCTTGGTATTTTGAGTGTTACCACTAGTTTATTCTTGGCATTTTGAGTGTTATCACAAGTTTATTTCAGGTATTTTGAATATTATCACGAGTTTATTCTTGGTATTTTGAGTATTATCACGAGTTTATTCAAGATATTTTGAGTGTTACCACAAGTTTATCCTTGGTATTTTGAGTGTTATCACGAGTTTATTCTAGGTATTTTGAGTGTTCCCACCATTTTATTCTTGGTATTTGTAGTTTTACCACGAGTTTATTCTTGGTATTTTGGAGTGCTACCACGAGTTTATTCTTGGTATTTTCAGTGTTATCACGAGTTTATTCTTGGTACTTTGAGTATTACCACGAGTTTATTCTTGGCATTTTGAGTGTCATCACGAGTTTGTTCGTGATATTTTGAGTATTACCACGAGTTTATTCTTGGTATTTTGAGTGTTTCCACGAGTTTATTCTTGGTATTTTGAGTGTTACCATGAGTTTATTACTGGTATTTTGAATGTTAGCACGAGTTTATTCTTGGTGTTTTGAGTGTTACCACGAGTTTATTCTTCGTAATTTGCATTTTATCACGAGTTTATTCTTGGCATTTTGAATATTACCACGCGTTAATTCTGGGCATTTTGAGTGTTATCCCGAGTTTATTCTTGGTATTTTGAGTTTTATCACGAATTTATTCTAGCTATTTTGAATTTTATCACGAGTTTATTCTTGGTATTTTGAGTATTATCACGAGTTTATTCAAGATATTTTGAGTGTTACTACGAGTTTATTCTTGGATTTTTGAGTGTTACCACGAGTTTATTCTTGGTATTTTGAGTGTTACCACAAGTTTATTCTTGATATTTTGAGTGTTACCACGAGTTTATTCTTGGTATTTTGAGTGTAAACACGAGTTTATTCTTGGCATTTTGAGTGTCATCCAGAGTTTATTATTGGTATTTTGAGTCTTATCACGAGTTTATTCTAGGTATTTTGAATTTTATCACGAGTTTATTCTTGGTATTTTGTGTATTATCACAAGTTTATTTAAGGTATTTTGAGTGTTACCACAAGTTTATTGTGGGTATATTGAGTGTTACCACGAGTTTATTCTTGGTATTTTAAGTGTTATCACGAGTTTATTCTTGGTATTTGGAGTGCTACCACGAGTTTTTTCTTGACATTTTGAGTGTGATCACGAATTTATTCTTGGAATTTTGAGTGTTTCCACGAGTTTATTCTTGGTATTTTGAGTGTTACCATGAGTTTATTACTGGTATTTTGAATGTTAGCACGAGTTTATTCTTGGTATTTTGAGTGTTACCATGAGTTTATTGCTGGTATTTTGAATGTTAGCATGAGTTTATTCTTGGTATTTTGAGTGTTACCACGAGTTTATTGTTCGTAATTTGCATTTTATCATGAGTTTATTCTTGGCATTTTGAATATTACCACGCGTTTATTCTGGGCATTTTGAGCGTTATCACGAGTTTATTCTTGGCATTTTGAGTGTCATCCCGAGTTTATTCTTGGTATTTTGAGTGTTATCACGAATTTATTCTAGCTATTTTGAATTTTATCACGAGTTTATTCTTGGTATTTTGAGTATTATCACGAGTTTATTCAAGATATTTTGAGTGTTATCACGAGTTTATTCTAGGCATTTTGAGTGTCATCCCGAGTTTATTCTTGGTATTTTCAGTGTTATCACGAGTTTATTCCAGGTATTTTGAATTTTATCACGAGTTTATTCTTGGGACTTTGAGTGTTATCACGAGTTTATTCATGGTATTTTGAGTGTTACCACGAGTTTATTCTTGGTATTTTGAGTGTTACCATGAGTTTATTCTAAGTATTTTGAGTGTTACTACGAGTTTATTCTTGGATTTTTGAGTGTTACCACAAGTTTATTCTTGATATTTTGAGTGTTACCTCAAGTTTATTCTTGGTATTTTGAGTGTAAACACGAGTTTATTCGTGGCATTTTGAGTGTCATCCCGAGTTTATTATTGGTATTTTGAGTCTTATCACGAGTTTATTCTAGGTATTTTGAATTTTATCACGAGTTTATTCTTGGTATTTTGAGTGTTAACACGAGTTTATTCTTGTTATTTTGAGTATTATCACGACTTTATTCAAGTATTTTGAGTGTTACCACAAGTTTATTCTAGGTATTTTGACTGTTACCACGAGTATATTCTAGGTATTTTGAGTGTTACAACGCGTTAATTGTTGGTATTTTCAGTGTTACCACGAGTTTATTCGTGATATTTTGAGTGTTACCAGGAGTTTATTCTTGCTATTTTGAGTGTTACCACGAGTTTATTCTTGGTATTTTTAGTGTTACCACGAGTTTATTCTTGGTATTTAGAATGTTATCACGAGTTTATTCATGGTATTTTGAATTTTATCACGAGTTTATTCTTGGTATTTTGACTGTTACCACGACTTTATTCTTGGTATTTTGAGTGTTACCATGAGTTTATTCTAAGTATTTTGAGTGTTACTACGAGTTTATTCTTGGATTTTTGAGTGTTACCACGAGTATATTCTAGGTATTTTGAGTGTTACAATGCGTTAATTCTTGGTATTTTCTGTGTTATCACGAGTTTGTTCGTGATATTTTGAGTGTTACCAGGAGTTTATTCTTGCTATTTTGAGTGTTACCATGAGTTTATTCTTGGTATTTTGAGTGTTACCACGAGTTTATTCTTGGTATTTAGAATGTTATCACGAGTTTATTCATGGTATTTTGAATTTTATCACGAGTTTATTCTTGGTATTTTGACTGTTACCACGACTTTATTCTTGGTATTTTGAGTGTTACCATGAGTTTATTCTAAGTATTTTGAGTGTTACTACGAGTTTATTCTTTGATTTTTGAGTGTTACCACGAGTATATTCTAGGTATTTTGAGTGTTACAATGCGTTAATTCTTGCTATTTTGAGTGTTACCATGAGTTTATTCTTGGTATTTTGCGTGTTACCATGAGTTTATTCTTGGTATTTAGAATGTTATCACGAGTTTTTTCTTGGTATTGTGATTGTTACCATGAGTTTATTCTTCGTATTTTGAGTATTATCATGAGTTTATTCTTGGTATTTTGAGTGTTAACACGAGTGTATTCTTGTTGTTTTGAGTCTTATCATGAGTTTATTCTTCGTATTTTGACTTTTATCACGAGTTTATTCTTGGTATTTTGAGTGTTACCACTAGTTTATTCTTGGCATTTTGAGTGTTATCACAAGTTTATTTCAGGTATTTTGAATATTATCACGAGTTTATTCTTGGGACTTTGAGTGTTATCACGAGTTTATTCATGGTATTTTGAGTGTTACCACGAGTTTATTCTTGGTATTTTGAGTGTTACCATGAGTTTATTCTAAGTATTTTGAGTGTTACTACGAGTTTATTCTTGGATTTTTGAGTGTTACCACGAGTTTATTCTTGGTATTTTGAGTGTTAACACGAGTTTATTCTTGTTATTTTGAGTGTTACCACGAGTTTATTCTTGATATTTTGAGTGTAAACACGAGTTTATTCTTGGCATTTTCAGTGTCATCCTGAGTTTATTATTGGTATTTTGAGTCTTATCACGAGTTTATTCTAGGTATTTTGAATTTTATCACAAGTTTATTCTTGGTATTTTGTGTATTATCACAAGTTTATTTAAGGTATTTTGAGTGTTACCACAAGTTTATTGTGGGTATATTGAGTGTTATCACGAGTTTATTTTTGGTATTTTAAGTGTTATCACGAGTTTATTCTTGGTATTTGGAGTGCTACCACGAGTTTTTTCTTGACATTTTGAGTGTGATCACGAATTGATTCTTGGTAATTTGAGTGTTACCATGAGTTTATTCTTGGTATTTTGGGTGTTACCACGAGTTTATTCTTGGCATTTTTAGTGTCATCACGAGTTTATTTTGGTATTTTGAGTGTTAACACAAGTTTATTCTTGGTATTTTGAGTGTTATCACGAGTTTATTCTAGGCATTTTGAGTGTTACCACGAGTTTATTCTTTGTATTTGTCGTGTTACCACGAGTTTATTCTTGGTATTTTGGAGTGTTTCCACGAGTTTATTCTTGGTATTTTGAGTGTTATCACGAGTTTATTCTAGGTATTTTGGGTGTTACCACGAGTTTATTCTTGGTATCTTGAGTGTCAACACGAGTTTATTCTTGGCATTTTGAGTGTCATCCTGAGTTTATTATTGGTATTTTGAGTCTTATCACGAGTTTATTCTAGGTATTTTCAATTTTATCACGAGTTTATTCTTGGTATTTTGTGTATTATCACAAGTTTATTTAAGGTATTTTGAGTGTTACCACAAGTTTATTCTGGGTATTTTGAATGTTACCACGAGTTTATTCTTGGTATTTTGAGTGTTAACACGAGTTTATTCTTGGTATTTTGAGTGTTACCACGAGTTTATTCTTGGTATTTTGAGTGTTACCATGCGTTTATTCTTGGTATTTTGAGTGTTACCATGACTTTATTCTTGGTATTTTGAGTGTTATCACGAGTTTATTCTTGGTATTTTGAGTGTTATCACGAGTTTATTCTTGGTATTTTGAGTGTTATCACAAATTTATTCTAGCTATTTTGAATTTTATCACGAGTTTATTCTTGGTATTTAGTGTGTTATCACGAGTTTATTGTTGGTATTTTCAGTGTTATCATGAGTTTATTCTTGGTATTTTGGAGTGTTTCCACGAGTTTATTCTTGGCATTTTGATTGTCATCCCGAGTTTATTCTGGGTATTTTGAGTGTTATCACAAATTTATTCTAGCTATTTTGAATTTTATATCGAGTTTATTCTTGGTATTTTGAGTATTATCACGAGTTTATTCAAGGTATTTTCAGTGTTACCACAAGTTTATTCTAGGTATTTTGACTGTTACGACGAGTATATTCTAGTTATTTTTAGTGTTACAACGCGTTAATTCTTGGTATTTTCAGTGTTATCATGAGTTTATTCTTGGTATTTTGAGTATTATCACGACTTTATTCAAGGTATTTTGAGTGTTACCGCAAGTTTATTCTAGGTATTTTGACTGTTACCACGAGTATATTCTAGGTATTTTGAGTGTTACAACGCGTTAATTCTTGGTACTTTCAGTGTTATCACGAGTTTGTTCGTGATATTTTGAGTGTTACCAGGAGTTTATTCTTGCTATTTTGAGTGTTACCACGAGTTTATTCTTGGTATTTTGAGTGTTACCACGAGTTTATTCTTTGTATTTAGAATGTTATCACGAGTTTATTCTTGGTATTTTGAATTTTATCACAAGTTTATTGTTGGTATTTTGAGTGTTACCACAAGTTTATTCTTGTTATTTTGAGTGTTACCACGAGTTTATTCTTGGTATTTTGAGTGTTACCACGAGTTTATTCTTGGTATTTAGAGTGTTTTCACGAGTTTATTCTTTGTATTTTGATTGTTACTACGAGTTTATTCTTGATATTTTGAGTCTTATCATGAGTTTATTCTTCGTATTTTGACTTTTATCACGAGTTTATTTTTGGCATTTTGTATATTACCACGCGTTTATTCTTGGCATTTTGAGTGTTACAACGCGTTAATTCTTGGTATTTTCAGGTTTATCATGAGTTTATTCTTGGTATTTTGAGTGTTAACACGAGTTTATTCTTGTTATTTTGTGTATTATCTCGACTTTATTCAAGGTATTTTGAGTGTTACCACAAGTTTATTCTAGGTATTTTGACTGTTACCACGAATATATTCTAGGTATTTTGAGTGTTACAACACGTTAATTCTTGGTATTTTCAGGTTTATCATGAGTTTATTCTTGGTATTTTGAGTGTTAACACGAGTTTATTCTTGTTATTTTGAGTATTATCACGACTTTATTCAAGGTATTTTGAGTGTTACCACGAGTTTATTCTTCATATTTTGAGTGTTACTACGAGCTTATTCTTGGTATTTTGAATTGTACACGAGTTTAGTCTTGGTATTTTGAGTGTTACCACGAGTTTATTCTAGGTATTTTGAGTGTTACCACAAGTTTATTCTGGGTATTTTGAATGTTACCACGAGTTTATTCTTTGTATTTGGAGTGTTATCATGAATTTATTCTTGGTATTTTGAGTTTTACCACATATTTATTCTTGGTATATTGAGTGTTACCACGAGTTTATTCTTGGTATTTTGAGTGTTACCACGAGTTTATTCTTGGTAGTTTGAGTGTTTTCACGAGTTTATTCTTGGTATTTTCAATTTTATCACGAGTTTCTTCTTGGTATTTTGTGTATTATCACAAGTTTATTTAAGGTATTTTGAGTGTTACCACAAGTTTATTCTGGGTATTTTGAATGTTACCACGAGTTTATTCTTGGTATTTTGAGTGTTAACACGAGTTTATTCTTGGTATTTTGAGTGTTACCACGAGTTTATTCTTGGTATTTTGAGTGTTATCACGAGTTTATTCTTGGTATTTTGAGTGTTATCACGAATTTATTCTAGCTATTTTGAATTTTATCACGAGTTTATTCTTGGTATTTAGTGTGTTATCACGAGTTTATTGTTGGTATTTTCAGTGTTATCATGAGTTTATTCTTGGTATTTTGGAGTGTTTCCACGAGTTTATTCTTGGCATTTTGATTGTCATCCCGAGTTTATTCTTGGTATTTTGAGTGTTATCACAAATTTATTCTAGCTATTTTGAATTTTATCACGAGTTTATTCTTGGTATTTTGAGTATTATCACGAGTTTATTCAAGGTATTTTGAGTGTTACCACAAGTTTATTCTAGGTATTTTGACTGTTACGACGAGTATATTCTAGGTATTTTGAGTGTTACAACGCATTAATTCTTGGTATTTTCAGTGTTATCATGAGTTTATTCTTGGTATTTTGAGTGTTAACACGAGTTTATTCTTGTTATTTTGAGTATTATCACGACTTTATTCAAGGTATTTTGAGTGTTACCACAAGTTTATTCTAGGTATTTTGACTGTTACCACGAGTATATTCTAGGTATTTTGAGTGTTACAACGCGTTAATTCTTGGTACTTTCAGTGTTATCACGAGTTTGTTCGTTATATTTTGAGTGTTACCAGGAGTTTATTCTTGCTATTTTGAGTGTTACCACGAGTTTATTCTTGGTATTTTGAGTGTTACCACGAGTTTATTCTTTGTATTTAGAATGTTATCACGAGTTTATTCTTGGTATTTTGAATTTTATCACAAGTTTATTGTTGGTATTTTGAGTGTTACCACGAGTTTATTCTTGTTATTTTGAGTGTTACCATGAGTTTATTCTTGGTATTTTGAGTGTTACCACGAGTTTATTCTTGGTAGTTAGAGTGTTATCACGAGTTTATTCTTTGTATTTTGATTGTTACTACGAGTTTATTCTTGATATTTTGAGTCTTATCATGAGTTTATTCTTCGTATTTTGACTTTTATCACGAGTTTATTTTTGGCATTTTGTATATTACCACGCGTTTATTCTTGGCATTTTTAGTGTTATCACGAGTTTATTCTTGGCATTTTGAGTGTTACAACGCGTTAATTCTTGGTATTTTCAGGTTTATCATGAGTTTATTCTTGGTATTTTGAGTGTTAACACGAGTTTATTGTGGGTATATTGAGTGTTATCACGAGTTTATTTTTGGTATTTTAAGTGTTATCACGAGTTTATTCTTGGCATTTTGAGTGTTATCACAAGTTTATTTCAGGTATTTTGAATATTATCACGTTTATTCTTGGGACTTTGAGTGTTATCACGAGTTTATTCATGGTATTTTGAGTGTTACCACGAGTTTATTCTTGGTATTTTGAGTGTTACCATGAGTTTATTCTAAGTATTTTGAGTGTTACTACGAGTTTATTCTTGGATTTTTGAGTGTTACCACGAGTTTATTCTTGGTATTTTGAGTGTTACCACAAGTTTATTCTTGATATTTTGAGTGTTACCACGAGTTTATTCTTGATATTTTGAGTGTAAACACGAGTTTATTCTTGGCATTTTGAGTGTCATCCTGAGTTTATTATTGGTATTTTGAGTCTTATCACGAGTTTATTCTAGGTATTTTGAATTTTATCACGAGTTTATTCTTGGTATTTTGTGTATTATCACAAGTTTATTTAAGGTATTTTGAGTGTTACCACAAGTTTATTGTGGGTATATTGAGTGTTATCACGAGTTTATTTTTGGTATTTTAAGTGTTATCACGAGTTTATTCTTGGTATTTGGAGTGCTACCACGAGTTTTTTCTTGACATTTTGAGTGTGATCACGAATTTATTCTTGGTATTTTGAGTGTTACCATGAGTTTATTCTTGGTATTTTGGGTGTTACCACGAGTTTATTCTTGGCATTTTGAGTGTCATCACGAGTTTATTTTGGTATTTTGAGTGTTAACACAAGTTTATTCTTGGTATTTTGAGTGTTATCACGAGTTTATTCTAGGCATTTTGAGTGTTACCACGAGTTTATTCTTTGTATTTGTCGTGTTACCACGAGTTTATTCTTGGTATTTTGGAGTGTTTCAATGAGTTTATTCTTGGTATTTTGAGTGTTATCACGAGTTTATTCTAGGTATTTTGAGTGTTACCACGAGTTTATTCTTGGTATTTTGGGTGTTACCACGAGTGTATTCTTGGTATCTTGAGTGTCAACACGAGTTTATTCTTGGCATTTTGAGTGTCATCCTGAGTTTATTATTGGTATTTTGAGTCTTATCACGAGTTTATTCTAGGTATTTTCAATTTTATCACGAGTTTATTCTTGGTATTTTGTGTATTATCACAAGTTTATTTAAGGTATTTTGAGTGTTACCACAAGTTTATTCTGGGTATTTTGAATGTTACCACGAGTTTATTCTTTGTATTTTGAGTGTTAACACGAGTTTATTCTTGGTATTTTGAGTGTTACCACGAGTTTATTCTTGGTATTTTGAGTGTTACCATGCGTTTATTCTTGGTATTTTGAGTGTTACCATGACTTTATTCTTGGTATTTTGAGTGTTATCACGAGTTTATTCTTGGTATTTTGAGTGTTATCACGAGTTTATTCTTGGTATTTTGAGTGTTATCACAAATTTATTCTAGCTATTTTGAATTTTATCACGAGTTTATTCTTGGTATTTAGTGTGTTATCACGAGTTTATTGTTGGTATTTTCAGTGTTATCATGAGTTTATTCTTGGTATTTTGGAGTGTTTCCACGAGTTTATTCTTGGCATTTTGATTGTCATCCCGAGTTTATTCTTGGTATTTGGAGTGTTATCACAAATTTATTCTAGCTATTTTGAATTTTATCACGAGTTTATTCTTGGTATTTTGAGTATTATCACGAGTTTATTCAAGGTATTTTGAGTGTTACCACAAGTTTATTCTAGGTATTTTGACTGTTACGACGAGTATATTCTAGTTATTTTTAGTGTTACAACGCGTTAATTCTTGGTATTTTCAGTGTTATCATGAGTTTATTCTTGGTATTTTGAGTGTTAACACGAGTTTATTCTTGTTATTTTGAGTATTATCACGACTTTATTCAAGGTATTTTGAGTGTTACCACAAGTTTATTCTAGGTATTTTGACTGTTACCACGAGTATATTCTAGGTATTTTGAGTGTTACAACGCGTTAATTCTTGGTACTTTCAGTGTTATCACGAGTTTGTTCGTGATATTTTGAGTGTTACCACGAGTTTATTCTTGGTATTTTGAGTGTTACCACGAGTTTATTCTTTGTATTTAGAATGTTATCACGAGTTTATTCTTGGTATTTTGAATTTTATCACAAGTTTATTGTTGGTATTTTGAGTGTTACCACGAGTTTATTCTTGGTATTTTGAGTGTTACCACGAGTTTATTCTTGGTATTTAGAGTGTTATCACGAGTTTATTCTTTGTATTTTGATTGTTACTACGAGTTTATTCTTGATATTTTGAGTCTTATCATGAGTTTATTCTTCGTATTTTGACTTTTATCACGAGTTTATTTTTGGCATTTTGTATATTACCACGCGTTTATTCTTGGCATTTTTCGTGTTATCACGAGTTTATTCTTGGCATTTTGAGTGTTACAACGCGTTAATTCTTGGTATTTTCAGGTTTATCATGAGTTTATTCTTGGTATTTTGAGTGTTAACACGAGTTTATTCTTGTTATTTTGTGTATTATCTCGACTTTATTCAAGGTATTTTGAGTGTTACCACAAGTTTATTCTAGGTATTTTGACTGTTACCACGAATATATTCTAGGTATTTTGAGTGTTACAACACGTTAATTCTTGGTATTTTCAGGTTTATCATGAGTTTATTCTTGGTATTTTGAGTGTTAACACGAGTTTATTCTTGTTATTTTGAGTATTATCATGACTTTATTCAAGGTATTTTGAGTGTTACCACGAGTTTATTCTTCATATTTTGAGTGTTACTACGAGCTTATTCTTGGTATTTTGAATTTTACACGAGTTTAGTCTTTGTATTTTGAGTGTTACCACGAGTTTATTCTAGGTATTTTGAGTGTTGCCACGACTTTATTCTAGGTATTTTGAGTGTTAATACGAGTGCATTCTTTGTATTTGGAGTGTTATCATGAATTTATTCTTGGTATTTTGAGTTTTACCACATATTTATTCTTGGTATATTGAGTGTTACCACGAGTTTATTCTTGGTATTTTGAGTGTTACCACGAGTTTATTCTTGGTAGTTTGAGTGTTTTCACGAGTTTATTCTTGGTATTTTGATTGTTACCGCGAGTTTATTCTTGGTATTTTGAGTGTTACCACGAGCTTATTCTTGGTATTTTGAGTGTTACCACGGGCTTATTCTTGGTATTTTGAATGTTATCACGAGTTTATTCCTGGTATTTTGAATACTATCACGAGTTTATTCTTGGTATTTTGAGTGTCAACACGAGTTTATTCTTGGTATTTTGAGTGTTACCACAAGTTTATTCTTGGTATTTTGTGTGTCAACACGAGTTTATTCTTGGCATTTTGAGTGTCATCCTGAGTTTATTATTGGTATTTTGAGACTTATCACGAGTTTATTCTAGGTATTTTCAATTTTATCACGAGTTTATTCTTGGTATTTTGTGTATTATCACAAGTTTATTTAAGGTATTTTGAGTGTTACCACAAGTTTATTCTGGGTATTTTGAATGTTACCACGAGTTTATTCTTGGTATTTTGAGTGTTAACACGAGTTTATTCTTGGTATTTTGAGTGTTACCACGAGTTTATTCTTGGTATTTTGAGTGTTATCACGAGTTTATTCTTGGTATTTTGAGTGTTATCACGAATTTATTCTAGCTATTTTGAATTTTATCACGAGTTTATTCTTGGTATTTAGTGTGTTATCACGAGTTTATTGTTGGTATTTTCAGTGTTATCATGAGTTTATTCTTGGTATTTTGGAGTGTTTCCACGAGTTTATTCTTGGCATTTTGATTGTCATCCCGAGTTTATTCTTGGTATTTTGAGTGTTATCACAAATTTATTCTAGCTATTTTGAATTTTATCACGAGTTTATTCTTGGTATTTTGAGTATTATCACGAGTTTATTCAAGGTATTTTGAGTGTTACCACAAGTTTATTCTAGGTATTTTGACTGTTACGACGAGTATATTCTAGGTATTTTGAGTGTTACAACGCGTTAATTCTTGGTATTTTCAGTGTTATCATGAGTTTATTCTTGGTATTTTGAGTGTTAACACGAGTTTATTCTTGTTATTTTGAGTATTATCACGACTTTATTCAAGGTATTTTGAGTGTTACCACAAGTTTATTCTAGGTATTTTGACTGTTACCACGAGTATATTCTAGGTATTTTGAGTGTTACAACGCGTTAATTCTTGGTACTTTCAGTGTTATCACGAGTTTGTTCGTTATATTTTGAGTGTTACCAGGAGTTTATTCTTGCTATTTTGAGTGTTACCACGAGTTTATTCTTGGTATTTTGAGTGTTACCACGAGTTTATTCTTTGTATTTAGAATGTTATCATGAGTTTATTCTTGGTATTTTGAATTTTATCACAAGTTTATTGTTGGTATTTTGAGTGTTACCACGAGTTTATTCTTGTTATTTTGAGTGTTACCACGAGTTTATTCTTGGTATTTTGAGTGTTACCACGAGTTTATTCTTGGTATTTTGATTGTTACTACGAGTTTATTCTTGATATTTTGAGTCTTATCATGAGTTTATTCTTCGTATTTTGACTTTTATCACGAGTTTATTTTTGGCATTTTGTATATTACCACGCGTTTATTCTTGGCATTTTTAGTGTTATCACGAGTTTATTCTTGGCATTTTGAGTGTTACAACACGTTAATTCTTGGTATTTTCAGGTTTATGATGAGTTTATTCTTGGTATTTTGAGTGTTAACACGAGTTTATTCTTGTTATTTTGTGTATTATCTCGACTTTATTCAAGGTATTTTGAGTGTTACCACAAGTTTATTCTAGGTATTTTGACTGTTACCACAAATATATTCTAGGTATTTTGAGTGTTACACACGTTAATTCTTAGTATTTTCAGGTTTATCATGAGTTTATTCTTGGTATTTTGAGTGTTAACACGAGTTTATTCTTGTTATTTTGAGTATTATCACGACTTTATTCAAGGTATTTTGAGTGTTACCACGAGTTTATTCTTCATATTTTGAGTGTTACTACGAGCTTATTCTTGGTATTTTGAATTTTACACGAGTTTAGTCTTGGTATTTTGAGTGTTACCACGAGTTTATTCTAGGTATTTTGCGTGTTGCCACGACTTTATTCTAGGTATTTTGAGTGTTAATATGAGTGCATTCTTTGTATTTGGAGTGTTATCATGAATTTATTCTTGGTATTTTGAGTTTTACCACATATTTATTCTTGGTATATTGAGTGTTACCACGAGTTTATTCTTGGTATTTTGAGTGTTACCACGAGTTTATTCTTGGTAGTTTGAGTGTTTTCACGAGTTTATTCTTGGTATTTTGATTGTTACCACGAGCTTATTCTTGGTATTTTGAGTGTTACCACGGGCTTATTCTTGGTATTTTGAATGTTATCACGAGTTTATTCCTGGTATTTTGAATACTATCACGAGTTTATTCTTGGTATTTTGAGTGTTACCCACCATTAATCGTCATGTTTTTCTTCACTAAAAGTACAAATTGCTTTTGAAATTGTCACAGTTTTGTCATCCGTGATGCCCTCTATCTTCAAACAAAGTGGCTTCCCCTCTACCACCATCAACTTGGCTCTCACCTGCTTATCCTCCATTACTCACACCTCTGCCCTAGCCCCAACTCCACCCCTCTGTCTCTACGTGCAACAAGGACAGGATTTCCCTTTGGCCTCACTTATCAGCCCACGAGCCATTGCATTTCCACCATGTGATCTCATCGTCAGACAGGTAAATTGTAAAATTGTAATATTTATTCAGTAAGATTGACTTGACTGGGGAGGGTGTGGGGGCCTGATGCCGTAGGGAGAAGACGTGGGAAACGCCTCTCCTGGTAGAATTAATTAATTAATACCCGACTTTTAAAAATTTTTTTAAAACATTAAAGAAGTTTAACTTCTTTCTAGCAGTCTTCAAAGATGGCTGCAAAAAATCCAGAACACAAACTGCAAAATAATCGGCCGTAACTGAAGTTAATCCAATGGAAGAAACTGGGCCTCCCTTGAAGACTCATCCTCCTATCCTAGTTCCTCTCCTGCTCCGATCTTTGAAGGCTCGGCAGGTATTGATTCAGGCTCCAGCGCCACCTTCTCATGGAGCTGGAGAAGGTGGCACTGGAGCATGCAAGAAAACTACAGAGATGATTGTAGAAACAATGCACATGTGGGTAACTTCGCGCATGCGTGATACGAAAGTCAGAGTCTGCAGACCTGACTCTGTCTGTTTGCAGGTCAAACAAGGGCTAAGCAAAAAGCCCGCCTGCAGTTTCAGCCCTTGCAACAGAGGAGGATGAAGAAGAACCAGGAGTGGAAGAAAAAAGCCTCCTGCCACAATCACCGGGAGAGGAATCAGAAGAAGAAGGAGGAGTCCAATATATTCAAGGTAAAATGGGTGCATATTGTTACCCCAAAACCTCTTGATCCACTGATTTTTGACAATATTTTTGAAAAAATGGATTCAATTTATTAAAAAATGGATACAAATTGCCAAAGTGAAAGCTGATTTTACTACTCAACTGGGAGCTATTAGAGAAGAAATGACTGTAATGAAGACAGATATGGCAACGCGTAATAAAACTGTTGATAAAATTAAAATTAAAGTTTAGGAATAAGAAGAATGTAAAAATACATTTAACAAGAAAGAAGATTATTTTACGGCATGGGAAAGTTGATATTTTGGAAAATTGGAGTAGAAGAAATAATGTGAACATTGTTGGTTTGCCTGAGGTCTTTGAAGGTTATAATCCAGTAAATTTTTTCAAAATTGATTGCCTGAAATTTTGGGACAAGAGAATTTTCCAAATGGTCTGAAACTTGATAGAGCATGTAGACCTTTAAAGAAAATAAAAGTATCTGGAACAACCGCCATACTCTATTTTGATTAAATGTCTACATTACCAAGATAGGGAAATGATTTTAAAAATGGCAGTTCAAAAAGCCAGGGAACAACTTTAATGATCCAGAATAATAATAATCTTCTATGTGGATCTGATTAATGAAATTGTCAAAAGAATAAAAGAATTCAATCCAGCAAAGTCCATTTTGTGGGAGAAGGGATATAAATTTGCTTTTCGATACCCGGTAGTTCTTGAAGTTTTTTATGGACAATATCTAGCTCAAATTTTTGATAATGAGTCTGAAGTTTGGAATTTGCAAATTCTTTACCTAATATTAAGCAGAATGAAAGGCAATCTTATGTATCTCAACAAATCGAAGGGGATCAAGGAAAATTAAAAGTTGTGATTTCACCTGGAAGACAGTTGATGGAGGTTCAAGTTGAAATCAATGATGATCAAGTTAATAGAGACCTTAAAGAAGCTTGTCATATTGACTGATTGAAATTAAATTGTGATATTCTGTCTGGGGGAGGCAGATTCTCCTTTTTCCGCTTTCCTCTTCCAGGGCCTCGTGCCACTAGTGACGAGGCCCACTTCTTGTTATTAAGGGAGTTAGAGCTAACCTAATTGGTGCTTTGGGGTTTTAAAAAAATTTAAAAAAATATTTTTATTACTTTTTTACTTTTGGGGTTTCTTACTTTCTATCACTGGTATGCTTTGAAAGTTGTCCATGGAGCTGGGATGACCTGGGGTTGAGAGGAGAGTTAAGTATTTTTTAAATTAAGGTATGGTAACACAAGGTTTGAATTATGTAACATTTAATGTAAATGGGCTCAATAATTCCATTAAAAGGAAGGGAGTTTTAGCTCATATTAAGAAGTTGAAAGTAGGAAACTCATTTAACAGAGAAAGAACATCAAAAGTTAGAGGGAATGGGCTGGCCAAGTTATAGCTTCATCTTTTAATTCTAAAGCATGAGGAGTGGCTATTTTAATTAATAAAAAATTGCCATTTAAAATACCATTAACTGTCATTGATAGATTTGTGTTGGTAAATTGTAAAATTTATTCAGAATCTTGGATTTCTATGAATGTGTATGCTCCTAATATGATGAAAATTTTTTTCAAGATGTTTTTCTTAATTTGGCACAAGTACATGGAAATATAATAATTGGTGGAGACTTCATTTGCTGTTTGGACCCAATTTTAGATAAATCCACAAAATCTTTATTGAAAATGAAAATGGCTAAATGAATATTGATATTAATGGAAGAGTTAAATTTGGTAGATATTTGGAAGAAATTGAACCCTAAAGAGAGAGAGTATTCATTTTATTCTTATCTGTTTGATATTTGTATGTTAAATTATGTTCCATTATTTAATAAAATTAAAGATGATTTAAATCGATGGAATGATTTACCTATTACCTTAATAGGCAGAGTGAATTGTATTAAAATTAATGCTTTTCCAAGGATCCAATATCTTTTTCAATCTATTCCTTGTTGATAACCCCCAAAATTTTCTAAAGATCTTAACTTAATTGTAAGGAATTTTTTTATGGAAGGGGAAAATGAATAGGGTATCTTCGGAGAAATTATCTTGGAAATTTGAATTAGGTGGCTTACAACTTCCACATTTTCAGAATTATTACAAGGCTACACAGTTGAAATTTATTAATGTAATGTTTGATTTAAATAAATCTTCTATTTGGATGAATATAGAGTTAAATAAAATTGATGAGAAGTCTATGTCTGAATTTATTTATAAATAGAATTCAAAATTGTTAATTGGTAATTGATCCACCAATTCCGAAACATTTAATTGAAATATGGAATAAAATTGATTATGAGATAGGTGGAAAGGGAAAGATTTTGGTGAAAATGCCTTTACATTAAAATAAACTTTTCCTTTTACTGTAAATAATTAACTTTTAAAGATATGGAATCGATTGGGGATTAAAAGTGTTGAAGATTGTTTTGAAGCAGGGAAGTTTTTAACTTTTAATTGAATGAAAGAGAAATTTCAAGTTCCCAGTAATACTTTTTTTGCAATTAAAACTTTTATTTGGAAAAATTAGGTTACAGTTTAAAATTACCTAGACAACCTACATTGCTTAGTATTATTGCTTACCAAGGAAGAAACAAGTAAGTTTATTTCTGAGATGTATAAATAAAATGCTTAAATTGAATGTTCATAAATCAAGAATGAAATGAGAACTTGACTTAAATAGAAAGATAGATAAAAATGTTTGGAGAAATTTATTTAAGGATAATATGACTAAGGTTAGAAATATAAGATATAGATTAGTACAATATAACTTTTTATCAATTGTATTTAACCCCTCAGAAATTAAAGAAGTTTTAATTAATTTCTTAAGATCTGTGTTTTCAATGTGGACAAGAGATAGGTATTTTTTCTTTGGATGAGGAAAAATAGAACAATAGGTTCTAAGGGTAAACTATTGACTTTAACACATATAATAATCAACTTATTCCTTTTTCTTTTTTTTTAAATTTTTTATTTTTCACACCATAAATCACATTAGCCATGATATACACTTTTTCTTTTTCACACATATACAGTGACTTTTTCTCCCCCTCCTCCCTCCTCACAAGCCACCCCCCCCACCCCCCCCTCATCCATTTTAGGTATACAATCTAGGTTGCATTAAACCAGTCAGACAATGTTGTCATTCAACAAAAATACACCAGAAATTCTACTGAGTCCATTCTTTTCTTTCCTTCTCCTTCCATCAACTTAGGTAATGTTTGTCCCCGGTAGGTTTTCGCTGTTGTATTTAATGTAAGGCTCCCATACTTGTTCGAATATTTCAATATTATTTCTTAAACTATATGTTATTTTTTCTAATGGAATACATTTATTCATTTCTATATACCATTGTTGTATTTTCAAATTATCTTCCAATTTCCAGGTTGACATAATACATTTTTTTGCTACGGCTAGGGCTATCTTAACAAATCTTTTTTGTGCATCCTCCAAATCAATTCCAAATTCTTTGTTTTTTTATGTATAATCAATGTTTATTACATTGGAAATCAAAAGGTATAAAAAACTTGAGGGATTGTTTTAACAAAGGTAAATTTTTATCCTTTAATCAAATGAGGGAAGATTTTGGTATTAATGAGATTTCTTTATTCATTTATTATCATCTTTCATCCTTAGTAAAACAAATATTTAGTAGAGATATGATTTTACCTAAATTGACTAAATTTGAATCTTTTCTTGTGATTGCACCAAAGGGATATATTTCATTGATGTACCAAATATTACAGGAAAGTATGGAAAAAAAAGGATGGGATAGATTTACGATTAAATGGGAAAAGGATATTAATCTTACTTTTTCCGAGGATGATTGGTTAGATATTTGTCATGAGATTGATAAATGTTCATTATGCAATAGTTAATTACAATTTTTTTTACATCAATTGTATTTAACACCTGAAAAGTTTTAAAAATATGGTTTTAGTGAATCAGACTCTTGTTTTAGATGAGGTAATTCAGTTGGAACTTTATTTCATGCTGTTTTGTTATCATTTTGGAAAGCAATTCAATTGTTTTTGGAACATTTGTATAAGATCAAAATACTTCTAGACCCGACAATATTTTTGATGGGTAAGTTGAAACCTTTGAAAGATTTGGGATTAGACAAATTTCAGATTGCTTTTGTATATTTAGTTTTATTTGTAGCAAAAAAATGTATAGCAAGTACATAGAAAAATGGTAATATGAGTGATATTAATAGATGGCATAATGAGATGAAAACTTGTTTGGTAATGGTTAAAATCATGTATGTTTTACATGATAATTATTCTTTTTTTCTTAATAAGTAGTCTTTACATTCAGAATATTTACATTTAAATTTACCTTGATTAGATTTTAGTAAATATATTTCAGTTTTTTTAATCTTTGGCTCTCCTAAAGAGAGCTGGCTGAGAGGGGTGGGGGGTCTTCTTTCTTTTTTTTCTCTTTTTTTTATATAATTTTTAAAAATTGTTCATAATATGTACTTTTTAAAATTGTATGTAATAACCTTGTTGAATGAATAAATAAAGTTGTGAAAAAAAAGAGTTTTTTTTTGGAAACAAGTTTTGGATACAAGTTAATTTGTTTTTGGAACGAGTATTAAAAGTCAATTTATCATTTGATCCAATGTTGTTTTTATTAGGGGACATTAAATCAATTATTTAGGATTGAAATTGACTATTTACCATATTGGATTTTTATGTTTGTCTTTGGCAGTTTCTAAAAAGTGTTTGGCTATTACTTGCAAATCTAATTTGGTTTTAGGAATGCAAAGATGGCATGCTGAAATGAAATCCTGTATTCATTTAGAAAAGATAACATATAATTTGAGGGATAAATATAATTTTTCTGTAAAAGTATTGAGCCCATATTTAAAAACTCTTGGTATGAAAATTTAATCTCTCAGTCCACTCTGGTGGATGTCTCAGTCTCCGCAGCTGAAAATCTGATTATTGTTGGGTTTTTAGCAATGATAACCATTTAACAATTTACTGTATGGAAACAGGACCTATTGGCCCTTCTAGTCCGCACCGATTTACATGAAATTCCACTAGTTCCACCTACCCACTCCTATGCCCATAACCTTCCAACATACTATCATCCATGTACTCTTCTAGCCTCCTCTTAAATAACAGAATTGACCCTCCCATAACTACTTGTCCTTTCTTCTTTCTTTGTAGGTGGAAGGGGGAGGACGGAGGGTGTTAGTGGGGTGGATGAGGGAGGTTAGGGTTTTTTTATTCAATTATATAATGTTTGTATGAATATGTTATAATTAATGTTATATGATTTAAAAATTATAAATAAAATATCTTTAAAAAGTCAGTCCAAAAATCAGTCAACAGAATTCAATCTTAAAGTTCAATGTCTAAGTTCAGTTCTTTAACTGATAATAAAGGGCATCATTTTGTAATTGGAGAGGGAAATGATGGATGTTGCATTGCACAAACTTATGAGGCACATGCATTTTACACAGCTCTCCAGCTGCCCTCTGCTGCTCCAACAGCTACTCTCTGCTTCACAGCTGGATTCTCCCTTTGATCACAAAAGTTCTGAGCAATTGGCGAGTCAGCTGTATCACAAATTGCACAGATTTCTTAGCAGAAATCCATCTTTTATAATGATTGTCTAAAAGGTCAGTCCATGGTCCATAAAACCTCCCACTCACAAAGAAAATTTTGGTCAGTAAGAACAAAATTTTAGAAATTAATTAAGGTGTCACAATATACAGCAAAACACTATGTTCATCTACAAATACACGCAGTAACTAATTTAATTTATTAAGTTTAGCATCTAGAAAGACAATCAGCAATCACATTTTCCTTTCCCTTAATGTGCACTATCATCAATCATACTCTTGTAAAATCAAACTCCAATTTAACAAGTGTCTATTCTTATTCTTCATTTTGCACAATAATCAATGGATTATGATCAGTATACACCATAAGCAATTTTTGAGCTGTACAAATGTAAATATAAAAATGTTGTAGAGCCAACAAACGAGGTAACAATTCTTTCTCTATGATGGAATAATCCTTCTCATGATCATTAAACTTGTTTGAGAAGTAGAATACAGGATGGTCAATATTATTATCAGTCTTCTTCTGTAACAGCACTGCACCCACTGGCAATCAACGGCTAAAGAAAATGGTATCTTTAGGTTGGTGACATAAAATGGCCTTCAATGTTGCAAATGCTTCTTGTCAACATTTTGAGCAGATAAATATTTCTCCCTTCTTTAACAGTTTTGTTATATTATAGAGAGTGTAAAATTTGCAAAGTTTTTTTTACAAAACTTGCAATAGTAGCTCATCATTCCACTAATAGGAGCAGGGAAATCAGAGAGAGTCAAAACCTATGTCTCAACTGGCACCAAAGGCAATACCCAGATAAGTAGTAGATGCATGACCAAACTCACTTTTACTTAAATTGTGAGATTTATTTTTGTAAGTCAATTAACCAATTCTTCTAACTCAAGGATATCCTTTTCCCACGTGTCACTACTTATAAATAAGTCATCAATGTCAGTGCTTCAACCCCAGAATTACAGAACTAATCATCCTTGAAATGTCCCACAGCATTAGTCATTCCAAAGGACATGACCTTGTACTCATAGAGCCCAGAAGGTGTTACAAAAGCAGAAATCTCTGTACTCCTATCTGTTAAAGGAACACATCAGTAACCTTTCAACTAGTCAGAAATTTTGCCATCCCCACCTTGTCTATATAATTATCCTCTCTCGGAATAGGGAAGTTGAGGAAGCTGAGATAGATGCATATTTTCAGCATTTTAAGAAAGTGCTGTGATTTTAAAGTGGCCACCAAAACCAAATGATTCTTGGACAGAGTCCCTCACTGCAAATAAAAGCAAATGAACCCCTTCATCTAATTCTTTTCATTCTCAAAACAATAAGTTCTCATCATGTTTTTCAGGGACGAATGGAATCTCTCCAAGGCTCCTTAACTCTCTGGATGGTACACAGAAGATTCAATCTGCTTAACTCTCAATTCATAAACCATTTGTTGGAATAAGCCTGACTGAAAATTACTCCCTTGATCTGACTGAATTTCTCTAGCCAGGCCAACCAAGGTGAAAAACTGTAGTAAAGCCTTTTCTTTAATGTTCCTCAGAGGAATAACCTCCAGAAACCTTGCGACTGCGCACATATAGTGATTTGCAGCTTTGGTTTTGGGCAATGGGCCAACATAGTCCTTTTTGTTAGATAGAGTGGGGTTCAACATTTCCCTTCAGAAGTGACTTTGTCTTTGGCCACAATGGGATTCAACAAGTCTGTTGAGCTTTCCCTTTAACTATCCTCTGTAACATCAGAGACCATTAGTTTAATGGCCACTTTAAAATCACAGCACTTCCTTAAAATGGTGAAAATGTGCATCTATCTCAGCTTCCTCAACTTCCCTATTGGCCATAAACCCCTCACCATGACCAGGAAGTTGATTTCAGGGCTCATCTTTTCTCCTATCATTTTCCACTCTAATCTTTTCCAGCTCGTGTAGTCTAATTTTCTCCTCTGCCTCTAGTTCTAATATCCTCCTCTCCATTTCCAATCTCTTTTGTCTCTCAGCTGCCTCCAATGCTAATCTCTTTAATTCCAACTGTATTTGCTCAGAAGATTTACTCTTGGGGAACTTCTCTAACACTTCTTCAAACTTTCCTGCTTCCATGTAGTATTTTGCAATTTTCCTCTCTATCTCCACCTTTTTCATTTGTGGTTCTACTGAAACAATTGTCAACTTGGTGTTGGCAATAGTCACTAACTGGTGCTTGTTAGCCTTTTTCAAATTCTCAATAGAGGGTAATGCCAAATATACCCTCTATATCCATGGCTGCTAATGTGTTGCTATTGATTTCACACACACACTAACTTTTAGTTATTTTTTACCAAAGGAATTTCCTAGACTAGACTGGAATTCCATCAATCACCAAGCTCGTTTCAGACTCAGGCAATTGATCACTAATCAATCGCACTTGAAGCTCCCAAATTTGTTTGAATCCCAGACGAGCCCTCACTTTATTAAGCTCCGACTGCCGCTCCAGCTGGTGCTCTCTGCTTCACAGCTGGATTCTCCCTTTGTTCCAAGCATTGTCGAGTCAGCACTCAACTAACCCACAAGTGGCACAGAGTTCTTAGCAGAAATCCATCCTTTATAATGATAGTCCACAGTCCTGCGACATCACAGGCACCAGACCACTCCATCAAGAACATCTGCATGAGGTGGTGTCTTAAGAGAGCAGTCTCTATCCTCAAAGACCCCCACCACCCAGGCCATACCCTCTTCACTCTGCTACCATCAGATACAGGAGCCTGAAGACAAGCCCTCGGCGGCACAAAGACAGCTTCTTCCCCACTGCCGTCAGATTCCTGAATAATCAAAGACACTTAATTTTTTATGATAATGGTGTAAGACGGTTATAATGTGAATGTTTGCCCCGTGACGCTGCTGCAAAACATCGAATTTCATGACTTGTTCATGGCAATAAATCCAAAATCCAAAATGTTACTCCATGGTCCATTACACTACCCTTTTCAATTCTCCACCTCATTCCCTAGCCGACATGTCATTCCATAGTCTAATTCTCTGCAAAACCAAGGCCACCTTGGAAGAACACCTTATATTCTGTCTGGGCATCCTCCAAACGGATGGCAGTAAGATCGACTTCTATGGTTTCTTTTACCACCACCCTCTCCCCTCCAAACTCATCTGTCCCTATGTCTCCTTTCCTCTTGCTCTGTCTCTCTTCCCTTTCCCCTCGGTCTTCTTTCCCCATCCCTGCATTTACTGAGCCACCACTCCAATCAATTCTCACCTTTCCTCTCTCCTGTCTTCCCGTCCACATCCTTTTGTCTGTTGGTCTGCACTTGTCCTCCTGACATTTCTTTTAATTCAGGCACCTGCCTACTGTTTACTCATACCATGGATGTTGCGAGAGCTGACAAGTTCCTCCAGCATTTCTGTGCTTTTACTGTTTTGTATGCCATTGTGCCCTGATGGAAAAAGCTGGCAGTCATTAAAGGGACCGTGGGAACAAGTGCGAGCGAGGGGCAGAGCAAGCAGGTTCCAAGAAGATGAAATGGCAGCGGGATCGGTAAGTGTTCTTTTGGATCTTTCCATTGGCCAATTTAGTTCTAGAGGGGTAGTTCAAGCAGAGTGGAGAGAGACCAGTGGAGGAATGGACCTGTGCAGGAGTGAAACTAAGAGGCTGTGGATCATGAGGCTTCGGCAAACATAGACTGAGGATGAGCTTGATTCTAAGAGGTCTTTGATTTTAAGGTAGGAAGGGTTAATGGAGAGAGCTAGGGCAGTTAAATGCTACGAGTGCAGGATGTGGGAAATCTAGGACAGCACAATTGTCCCTGATGACTATACCTGCAAGAGATGCATCCAGCTGCAGCTCCTGGGAAACCATGTTAGGGAACTGGAGCTGGAGCTGGATGAATTCAGGATTATTCAGGAGGCAGAGCTAGTTATAGAGAGGGGCTTCTGGGAAACAAGTAACCCCTAAAAGGCAGGAGACAGGGTGACTGTTAGGAGAGGGAAGGGGGAGGGCAGATGACCCCTGTGGTCATTCTCCTCAACAACAAGTATACTGATTTGGAATCTGTTGGGGGATACGATCTATCAGGCACAAGTTGAGGTGGTCACATATCCAGCACAGAACCTGGCACGTCGGCTCTGAAGGGAAGGGGGGAAAAGAGGAGAGCTATGGTAATTGGGCACTCGTTGATTAGGTGAGCAGATAGGAAGTTTGGTGAATGAAATAAAGGCTGCTGGATGATATGTTGCCTCCCAGGTGCTAGGGTCAGGGATGTCTTTGATTGAGTTCATATCATTCTGGAGGGGGAGTGCGAGTAGCCGGATGTCATGATCCACGTGGAAATCAATGATATAGATAGGAGAAGGGAGGGGATGAGGTCCTGAAGAGGGAATATAGGGAGTTAAGAAAGAAGTTAAAAAGCAGCACCTCAGGGGTAGTAATGTCTGTACAATGCACCAGAGAGGGTAGGAACAGGAAGCTGTGGTAGATGAATACATGGCTGAAGAGTTGGTGCTAGGGGACAGGGGTTCAGATTAGTGGATCATTGGGTTCTCTTTTGGGGAATGTCTGACCTGAACAAAAAGGACGGACTCCACCTGAACTGGAGGGGGACCAATATCCCGATGGGCAGGTTTGGTAGAGTGGTTGGGGAGGGTTTAAATTAGTTTGGCAGATGGGTAGGGATTAGAATGTGAGGGCAGAGATTAGGTTAAAGAACAAAAGCATGAAGCTATGTATTCTGAGTTGGTGAGGAGGGACAGGCAGGGGGAAAAACTTAAAGGTAGCCATTTAGAGGGTTGGAAATGTGTCTATTTCAATGTTAGGAGTATTAGGAAGAAAGGGCATGAACAGAGCATGGATCAGTATGTGGAACTATGATATTGTGGCTGTTTACTGAAACTTGGCTGGAGGAAGGGCAAGATTGGTTGACACAGGTATCTGGGTTTAGGTGATTTAAAGGGAATAGGATGGGAAGTAGTAAAGTTGGGGGAGTAGCATTACTGGTCAGGGCTATAGAAAGTGGGGACACTGCAGAGGAATGTTCTCTGAGTCGGTGTGGGTGGAAATCAGAAATAGGAAGGGAGTTGGGAGTAGTCAATAGGCTCCCAAATAGCCTTTGGGTTATTGAGGACAGATTTTGGAATAGTGTGGGAAATACAGGGTTGTAGTTATGGGTAATTTCAATTTTCCTAATATTAACTGGCACCTCTTGACTGCCTATGGGATTCTGGAATTCATTAATGGGGTAGAGTTTAGGAGTAGGGAGGTCATGTTGCAACTCTACAAATCTCTGGTAAGACCACACTTAGAGTATTGTGTTCAGTTCTGGTCACCTCATTATAGGAAGGATGTGGAAGTGATGGAGAGGGGGCAGAGGAGATTTACCAGGATGTTGCCTGGATTGGAAAACAAGACTCATGAGGGAAGGTAAGCAGAGCTGGGACTTTTCTCTTGGAGTCTAGAAGGATGAGAGGAGACTTGATAGAAGTCTCTGAGATTCTTCTTTGGCTTGGCTTCGCGGACGAAGATTTATGGAGGAGTAATGTCCACATCAGCTGCAGGCTCGTTTGTGGCTGACAAGTCCGATGCGGGACAGGCAGACACGGTTGCAGTGGTTGCAAGGGAAATTTGTTTGGTTGCGGTTGGGTGTTGGGTTTTTCCTCCTTTGTCTTTTGACAGTGAGGTGGGCTCTGCAGTCTTCTTCAAAGGAGGTTGCTGCCCGCCAAACTGTGAGGCGCCAAGATGCACAGTTTGAGGTGATGTGGCAGTGGTCAATGTGGCAGGCACCAAGAGATTTCTTTAGGCACTCCTTGTACCTCTTCTTTGGTGCACCTCTGTCTCGGTGGCCAGTGGAGAACTCGCCATATAACATGATCTTGGGAAGGCGATGGTCCTCCATTCTGGAGACATGACCTACCCAGCGCAGTTTGATCTTCAGCAGCGTGGATTCCATGCTGTCGGCCTCTGCCATCTCGAGCACTTCGATGTTGGAGACAAAATCGCCCCAATGAATGTTGAGGATGGAGTGGAGACAACGCTGGTGGAAGCGTTCTAGGAGCCGTAGATGATGCCGGTAAAGGAGCCATGATTCGGAGCCGAAAAGGAGTGTAGGTATGACAACGGCTCTGTATACGCTAATCTTTGTGAGGTTTTTCAGTTGGTTGTTTTTCCAGACTGTTTTGTGTAGTCTTCCAAAGGCGCTATTTGCCTTGGCGAGTCTGTTGTCTATCTCGTTGTCGATCCTTGCATCCGATGAAATGGTGCAGCCAAGATAGGTAAACTGGTTGACCGTTTTGAGTTTTGTGTGCCCGATGGAGATGTGGTTCCTGGTAGTCATGGTGGGGAGATGGCTGATGGAGGACCTCAGTTTTCTTCAGGCTGACTTCCAGACTAAACATTTTGGCAGTTTCTGCAAAACAGGACATCAAGCGCTGAAGAGCTGGCTCTGAATGGGCAACTAAAGCGGCATCGTCTGCAAAGAGTAGTTCACGGACAAGTTGCTCTTGTGTCTTGGTGTGAGCTTGCAGGCGCCTCAGATTGAAGAGACTGCCATCCGTGCGGTACTGGATGTAAACAGCATCTTCATCGTTGAGGTCTTTCATGGCTTGTTTCAGCATCATTCTGAAGAAGATTGAAAAGAGGGTTGGTGCGAGAACGCAGCCTTGCTTCATGCCATTGTTAATGGAGAAGGGTTCAAAGTGCTCATTGCTGTATCTGACCCGACCTTGTTGGTTTTCGTGCAGTTGGATAACCATGTTGAGGAACTTTGGGGGGCATCCGAGGCGCTCTAGTATTTGCCAAAGCCCTTTCCTACTCACGGTGTCGAAGGCTTTGGTGAGGTCAACAAAGGTGATGTAGAGTCCTTTGTTTTGTTCTCTGCACTTTTCTTGGAGCTGACTGAGGGCAAAGACCATGTCGGTAGTTCCTCTGTTTGCGCAAAAGCCGCACTGTGATTCTGGGAGAACATTTTCGGCGACACTAGGTATTATTCTATTTAGAGAATCCTAGCGAAGATTTTGCTTGCAATGGAGAGCAGCGTGATTCCCCTATAGTTTGAGCAGTTTGATTTCTCACCTTTCTTTTTGTACAGGGTGATGATGATGGCATCACGAAGGTCCTGAGGCAGATTTCCTTGGTCCCAGCAGAGCTTGAAAAACTCATGCAGTTTGGCATGCAGAATTTTGCCGCCAGCCTTCCAGACCTCTGGGGGGATTCCATCCATACCTGCTGCTTTGCCACTTTTCAGTTGTTCAGTTGCCTTGTATGTCTCTTCCCGGGTGAGGACCTCATCCAGCTCTAGCCTTAAGGGCTGTTGAGGGAGCTGGAGCAGGGCGGAATCTTGGACTGAGCGGTTGGCACTGAAAAGAGATTGGAAGTGTTCTGACCATCGGTTGAGGATGGAGATCTTGTCGCTGAGGAGGACTTTGCCATTTGAGCTGCGCAGTGGGCTTTGGACTTGGGGTGAGGGGCCATACACAGCCTTTAGAGCCTCTTAAAAACCGCTGAAGTCGCCAATGTCCGCACTCAGCTGGGTTCGTTTGGCGAGGCTAGTCCACCACTCATTTTGGATCTCCCGGAGTTTGCGCTGAAGATGGCTGCATGCGCGACGGAAGGCTCATTTCTTCTCTGGCCAGGACGGCTTTGCAAGGTGAGCCTGGTGGGCAGCTCGCTTCTTTGCCAGCAGCTCCTGGATTTCCTGGTTGTTTTCGTCAAACCAGTCCTTGTTTTCCCTGGAGGAGAAGCCCAGTACCTCTTCAATGGATTGCAGTATGGCAGTCTTCAGCTGATCCCAGAGGGTTTCAGGGGACGAGTCCGTGAGGTGGATTGCATCCTCGAGCTTTGAGGTTTGCCAGGAAGTTTCCTCTCACTTCGTCTGTCTGCAAGTTTCCAACATTGAACCTCTTTCTGGGGGCTTTACTGTTCCTGGACTTTGGCTTGAAGTGAAGGTTGAGCTTGCAGCGAACCAGCCGGTGGTCAGTGTGGCATTCCATGCTGGGCATGACCCTGGTGTGGAGCTCATCTCGTTTGTCTCTTTCTCGTACCAGGACGTAGTCCAGGAGGTGCCAGTGTTTGGATCGGGGATGCATCCAGGTAGTCTTCAGGCTGTCCCTCTGCTGAATAAGGGTGTTTGTAATGACAAGCCGCTGTTCTGCGCAGAGCTCCAACAGGAGGCACCCGTTGTCGTTGCACTTGTCGACACCATGCTTGCCCAGGATTCCTGGCCAGGTTTCTGAGTCTTTGCCAACACGAGCATTGAAGTCGCCAAGGATGACAACCTTGTCGGCTGTAGGGGTGCATTGAATGAGGTTGCGCAGATCAGTGTAGAACTTGTCCTTTTCTGCTGGTTCCGCCTGGAGGGTTGGAGCATAGACACTGATGAGGGTGATGCGACGCTTGTTTTGAAGGGGGAGTCGCATGGACATGATCCAGTCAGAAGTCTCTGAGATTATGAGCAGCATAAATGGCGTGGACACCCAGCACCTGTTTCCCAGGGCAGAATCAGCTAACACCAGAGGATGGGTGTACAAAGTGAAGGGGAGGGAAGTTTAGGGGAGACATAGGGGTAAGTTTTTTACACAGAGAGTTGAGGGAGTGCCTTGTCGGGGATGGTGGTGGAGGCTGAAATGTTGGGGGCATTTCAGGGAGTCTTAAACAGGCACATGGATGAAAGAAAGATAGAGGGTTACGGGGCATGGAGGGATTACTACTTTTTTTAGGAAGAAATATACAAGTCGGCACAGCTTTGAGGGCTGAAGGGCCTGTACTGTACGGCATTATTCTCGTTTCTAGATTCTAAAAGCTGATTAAATTGCACAAGCCCACCTTGTCTTTCACTGGACCTTTAACCTTCTGACAATAATGCGAGAGAAATTATGACACTCACATGATCATTTAGGCAGTTTAATTACCCCACACTCACCTCGAACAAAACTGGCTGATCGAGCAGCTAACATCACCGACAGTAAATTGATGGAAGGGCTGAGATGAAGCTGACGTCTTTCTGGTTTCAGTTGATTTTATGCCAAAATCAATAATAGAAATAAGGAGGAACTACTTTTCCCAGAGAGTTGTGAATCTGCAGAACTCTTACATCGATAGAACATTGCAGCACAGTGCATGCCCTGTGGCCCAGGGCACTACTCAACAATCTCAACCTTGCCTACCTAAATCCTTCATTTTCCTTGCATCCATGTGCTTAAAAGAGTCTTTTAAATATCCCCATTGTACCAGTTTTCACCACTTCTACTGCTTCCTTGGGCTGCCTCACAAGATATATTGAAAACTGAGTTTCTGCAGAGTATAGAATTGGGGATTATGGAGAAAAGACAGGGGAGGTGGAGCTGACTCCATGGCCAAACCACCTTATTGAATGACAGCAAGCTTGATGGGAGCTGATTCCTGATCCTAGTTCCCAAGTTCTTGTAATGATCTACAGATCTACAGACATCTCATTGATGAGACAGGAAGCTGGCCAATGCCTCCATTGTCCAAATTTTTAATTTTTTTAAAATGATACAGCCAGTAGAAGGTCCTTCCGGCCCATGAAGCTGTGCTGCCTAATTGCCCCCAATTAACTTCCCCACCCCCAAACTTTCTGGAGGGTGGAAGGAAATGGTTATTTAGGGTAGCACGGATTGCATAGCCATTACCTCAAGGCTGATACGGAGCCAACCGCCAGTGATCGAGTCCGGGGTTTGAAACTGGCGCTGTCTGTAAGGAGTTGTACACTTTCCCCTCGTCTGTGTGGGTTTCTCCTGGGGGCCCTGATTTCCTCCGACAGTTCAAAATGTACCGGGAGTTGTAGTCGGGTGTAATTGGGCATTACGGGCTTGTGGGCTGAAAGGGCCTGTTACCATGCTGTACACCTGAATTTAACATTTAAAAGTGTAACATTTAATTAAAATTTAAATATTAAAGGAAACCTGAGCACCTGAAGAAAACCCACACAGGTCATGGGAAGAATGTACAAACTACTTACAGACAGGTCTGATTTGAACCCAGGTGGTATTAATCACTAAACTAGCTTAGGGGCAACAGTGTTTGTTATATACCCTGGGCTGGCTTGCAATGTACCCCCACAGACACACTGATTCCCCCAACCACCTTTGACGTGTGGCACCTTCAGACATGTGCTTCTCCATCTAGCCATGGGGCTGAGTTAAATGGACACAGAACATTTCAAAGACACAACAGGCTTTTTAGACCCATGATGTCAAATTATACTTGAAATATTGTGTTCAAATCTGGTCACCTCATTAGAAGGAGGATGTGGAAGCTTTAGAGAGGGTGCGGAGGAGATTTACTAGGATGTTGCCTGGATTGGGGAATGTGTCTGATGAAAAAAAGGCTTTTCTATTTGGAGCAAAGAAGGTTGAGAAGTGACAATAGAAGTCTACAAGATTATGAGAGGCATAAAAAGGGTGGACAGGCAGCAGGACTCTGGTAGCAAACATCAGAAGACATCGGTAGATGATGAGGGGAGGAAAGTTTAGGGGAGATGTCAGAGGTAACATTATTGCACAGAAAGTAGTGGGTCTCTGGAATGCATTGGTGGTGGTGGAGGCTGGTACAATTGGGACATTTTAAAGACTCTTAGGCACAGGGATGTTAGAAAAATCACAGGAAATGGGTGTGAGGCAGGAAAGGTTTGGATTGTGGAGTAATTTATTTTGGATTGCTATGCATATATGTAATTTGTATGTAGAATGTTATTTGTGTCTGTTTGTGTTCACTCTAGTCCAGAGATACACTGTTGCTTCAGGTTTACAGGTATATGTACAATCAGATGACAATAAAATTGAACTTGAACCTCAACGTGAATTTATTTCAGTTGGCACAATATCATGGGCCAAAGGGCCTGCATTGTGTTATAATGTTCTATGTAAACTAAATCTCTTCTGGCCCTTCTCAATGTTGCCTGCAAATTCATATTAATTGCCACCAATTCTGAGAGGAGTGGATAGAATGGAAAATGAATGCAATAAAACAAAGAAATCAAAAATAGCACCTGCAAACTCACAGCAGGTCAGTTCAGTTCTGAAAATGAGAACATTTGAGAAATGTTCATCTATTGTGTGTGGAGGAAACATGGCCTCTCTGCCTGTCTGCAATGTGTGGATTGTGGGTGGTCAAATGTCCTCCCCGTCTGAAACTTATTCGGAAGTCACATCACCTGTCATTCAAGGTTGGACTCCGGCCACCCATTAGAATGCACCTTACCATTGGCTAATTTAAATCACCTTGGGTCATTATTGGCTAGAAACACAAATTAGCACTGTATATAACATCAATGGCCAGCACATTCTTTCTCTCTAACTTGTGGTGTAAGCCCCGGACATCGCTCCACGGCAGGTCACTACTGTAGACATCGCTGGAAGTGTCATGGGTAAGGTGTGCACTACAATGAAGATGTACTGTAGTATTACAATAGATCAATACTTGCAGAGACGCACCCCTGTTGGTACAGGGAACCGGGTGTGCGTAAGAGTCCCTGTTTGTAGTGTGTACTCAAGTGCATGAGCATGTCGAATATAGGTTCACTGTTGTTGGAGTCCAACATAGGTCAGAGGTGAATGTCTATATCATTGCTTAAGTGAAATAGTAATTGAGTACCATTTAACGTTTTCCCCTGTTTGTCTCCTGTGTGTTAATTAATATTGCTTGTGATTGCAACACTTAAGCCCAGACTCGTCTCTCTGTGAACCCACCAAACCTGATACTATTCCCAACGTGACATTTACTATATACTATCTTAACTATTTACTTCTTAGAAGTCAAAACTTCTGACTCCTTTTAAAGCAAGTTTTTTCTTTACAAAATATTTAGTTGCAATCCACTGATTGCTTTTGTCTGTTGTTTTGGAGATACCTCTGTGAAAATGAAAGAGAAGTGATGGATGTCTTGAACAAGCAAGAATTGGCTCTGATCCAGGATTAGAAGCTCATCTAATTGAAGAGAGACAGGAGAGTTCTACCCACTTGGACTTTCAAAAGGCCTTCAATAAAATGCCATATGAAAGTTTATTGATAAAAATATGAGCAAGAAGAAATTGGTCTAATATAGGGATGAAGAGTTGGGAAACAATGACTAACAGAGAGCTGGGAGTCTAGCTCTTCGCAACCTACATCACAGAATGTAGTATATTCAAGTGTGCCAAGGATACAAAGCTAGGTGGCTGTGAGGAGGATTCACAGCGGATATTGACAAGTGAATGGGCAAGGTCGTGGCATATTGTTAGGACATCCACATTGTTGAAAAAGTTAAAAACATGGTGGACATTTCAGTAGTGAAAGATTGAAAGGTATTGGTGTGTACAGGCTCAGTTGCATATACAAATCGCAGACCATTAATTGAGGTAAACAAGAGAGTCTGCGGATGCTGGAGTCTAGAACAGCGCACAGAAGTGCTAGAGAAACTAAGTAGGTCATGCAACATCTACAGGAAGTGGCAATATCCACACGAATTGTAAATGGCAACACTGGTGAGGACCCACGGGGAGCAAGGAGCAGAGATACAGTGCTCCCGCGGGGTCCAATCCTCCAGTCAACTGCTGTCAGCTTCGCACAGGCTTTGAACCTGTGGTTTAAAGGAGGCGACACTAGTTTCATTTAAAATCCCGCAACTGAGGAGTATGCACCCAAGATCTAATCGACAGCAGGCACAAGGGGTTGTAGACTCCAGGGGAGTGGAGGACTGGTGCACTGCACCAGAAAATGGGGAGGCCACCCCCCCCAACTGAGAAGGAGAAGCAGAGGAGATGACTCATGGCATGGTGACCACGGCGATGGACCCGTTAAGGGGGTCTGTGGCTGAAAGACCCATGGATGCAACAGGCTGCTGGAGACGGCTGTTGGGAGAATCATGCCAAGCTGCTGGAGATTGGCTTGAAACTGGCTAAAGGGGTACCAGGTATCAGAACCGGGATGCGAGAGGGTGCCGAATGTTCCTGACCCTGTCGGAGGTTCAGATCTGAACTTCGGGTTGCAAATGGTTTGGACTGGACTCTGTGCGGCTGAGGAGGCTGCGGAAGCACTGGAGGGAAATCTACTGACACGCGGTGGCTCTGGGGGAACTCTCCTTTGCTTCTCTTTCTCGAACTGAGAGAGGCACTTTAGGCAATTTCTGCCGATGGTGAATCTGTCTGCCTTATAGCAGGTAAAAGCAATTTCATGTAATATGACCCTGTTTTATTACAATGATAATACATTGAATCTTGAAGTAAAAGGCAGCTGATAATCCTCCTCCCAACCTTCACCCTGTGTCCTCTGCCCCAATCACTTCTCCGCTTCTTCTTCTTCTTCTACTCTCTTGCAGGCATCCACCTATTATCACTTACCTGTTACCCTCCTTCCACTGCTCCCCCACCCCCACCTGTTTATTCAGACATCTGTCTGATTTTTGACTCCTAAAGAAGGTCTCAGGGCTGAAATGTTGACAGCCTTTTACTTCTCATAGATGCTGAGTGACCTGCTGGGTTTCTCCAGCACAGGCAGTTAATATGCAGTTCCACAAAGAGCAAGAAAGGCACATGGTATGTTGGTGTTTATTGCAAGACTTGAGAGCCACAGGAGAGGTGTTTGGCCCTGGAATGTTGCGCACTAATCTGGTCTTCCTCCTGGGGGAAGGAAAGATTGTTGATACAGGAAATCCAGCAAAGGCTCACCAGATGAGGGAAGATGTTATTCAGTTAGAAAAATGAGACGTGATCTCATTGAAAATTCTCATGAAGCTTGATCTGGTGGTGGGATCGCAACCTCAAAATAGAGACAAGCCACACTCACATCCTGATTTACATCAATGAAGTGGTGATGGAGCTTCAAATTCCTTGGCATCCATATCTCTGAAGATCTCATGCTCCTTGAATTCTTCAATTCTGATTATTCTTTATTTTTTGAAGAACCTGAGGAAGATCCACCTCTGCCCCAGGATTCTGTTGGACAATTGAGAGCGATTGAGAGCGAGTTGACATACGGTATTTTGGTGCGGTATGGGAATTGTATTGCACAGCATAACAAGGTACAGCGACTTTGATACAATAAATAGTCGGCTGAAGGCTAAGTGAGATACTTACTAATGACGTGCTTTCAATTAGTTCCTATACAAGTCTAGATTCCAACACATAAACTTGAAATAGTCTTCTTTAATGCTGAAATGAAATATTCATAAATAACATCCATGAATACAGAGTAACATTAGTGCTAATGGTCAACTAAAGTTATGGCACCATGTTTAATATTCTATCTAAAACTCCAGATTTGTGTGCTGCCCCACCATGCATGCTCCAACCAGCCCTCCAACCTAGAGTGCACCAAACATGTTCCTGAAACCACACATGGCATAACCAAGATGGCTGCGCAAAGTAAAAACCAACTCAGGATGCCTCCAACGACCATGTAGGGACCGACGGGACACTGACCTAACAAGGTAAGTAAATTCTTCACACATTTTTGGCCCATGCATGAGGCACTCCAGCTGGTAGTGAAACCTGCCCAATGGATTTTTGACATCCAATTGCCTACCATCGAAAACATCAGTAGGGAAAAATGACTGGGCGGGGTGAGAAACCACCAAAGATGCAATGCACCCAAATCACAGACTCTTTACTCTTCTGTCATAGGGAAGACGCAGTAGGTTCAAGAAGAGCCGTTTTTACAAAGCTGCGACTAATCACGACGTTGAGAGATACTGCACTCACATTTTAAAATCAGCACTTTTTAACAGTACGTTGTAGAATAGTGTTGTTTGCTTTAATTGTACATGTTTTATTGCACAATTTTAACTTCCAGTTGATGCTGTACGATGGTTGTATTTCATTGGCTGATTTACTGGTGCAATGACAATAAAATGAGTGATCATCATCATCTATCATCATGTCATAATCGTCATCATCGTATCATAATCATCATTAACATATTGTCATCATTATATCATAATCATCATTAACATATCATCATTATCATATAATCATCATTAACATATCGTCATCATTATATCACAATCATCATTAACAAATGATCATCATATCATAATCATCATTAACATATCATTATCATCGTATCATAATCAATAACACATCGTCATCCTCATCATAATCATCATTAACATATCATCATCATAATCATCAAGACAGAGATAAAAACCTGCTAAATGCAATAGATTTTTGAAATTCTCTGTCCAAATATTTGTGGAGGTTTATCCTTGAGAACATTCAGGGGAGAAATCAATGAGCCTTCAGTTATTCAGAGAATCAAGGAATGTGGAGCTTGTGCAAGAACATGGAGGTTAAAGCCCAGCCTTTATCTTTAGGCAGGGGAGTGGTGCTGCAGGTAGTTTAGCTGGTTGTCAGCAGCATCGGCCGGATCCCAACTCTCCTGCCTTCCTGCCGTGGTGTTCTTTGGATGTCCACTGTTCGTATGGCTGGGGCTTTCAGTGCAGGTGAAGCCTCAAGACCAAGCACAGGAATATCAGCACCTTCACTCCATTCATAACATGTATCTTGAGCTGCCGCTCACACCTGATTTCCCTTCCCATTCCCATGCTGACCTGTTCGGCCTGTGCCTTCTCCACCAAGCACAGACGTGGAGAACCCTGCAGCCTGATTGAGATTAGGAAGGGGAGACAACAGGGTAAAATGAGAGGAAGTGGAGTCAGGAGATAGCGGCTGATAGGTGATTGGTGGGACCAGATGAAATAAGAATGATGGACATATGGAGTGGGGTGGGAGGGGAGGGCAAAGAGTCAGAATAGCAGGTGAGAAATGGAACCATATGAGGGAGGAATATTGGCAGGGGATTGTGCTGGGGATTTGAAGAGCCCAGGTTATAAATGGGCAGGTGAGGGGGAAGGGGTGGTAGAACAGGGTAGGGAGAACAGAGGAAGAGAGAGAGAGGTCCTAGGCATGAGGCCAATGACTGACCTGTTAGCCTGTGCTTTTACCCCTGCCCCTTTCTCCCTCTCCTCCTCGCACCATTTCACTCAGCTGCCTGTCTACTTTTTGGTTGTACCTGGGCAAAGAGCCCAGGCCCAAAATGTTAGTTACCCTTCTCTTCTTCTGGATGCTGCGTAACCTCCACCTTCCCACAACCAAACTATTTGATTTTTTACATCCAATTTGGCTGGAGGTTTTGGTGGGAAGATGGAGGATTGGCGGAGGGTGGGTGGTTGAATCCATAATCTCCAGTATGCTGGATAACAAGTAAGAGTTTAGGAGCCCTCCATGATGACGAGCACAACACGGCCTGGCAGTGGCCTATCATAAAGTCCTCAAGAATTTTCTTTGCAGTCTTTCTTGTTGGGCGGCACAGTTGGTATAGTGGCTAGTGCAACACCTTTACAGTGCCAGCGATCGGGACCCAGATGGGGTGTTGAATCCCGTGCTGTTTGTAAGGAGTTTGCACGTTTTCCCCATGTCTGTGTGGGTTTTCCCGGTCTTCCTCCCACCATTAAAAACGTACCAGGGGTTTAATTGGATGGCACAGACTCGTGGGCCGAAATGGCCTGCTAGCGTGCTGTATATCTAAATTTAAAATGTAAAAAATTAATGACATTCTATTTCCAAAAAACAGTACCTTTCCTTATTTTCACTAACAGCTCCTTCTGTGTAAAATTGTTTAATAAATGCAGAAAGCCACTTGAGGTGAGTTGGTAGAAGTTTGCCGTATTTGAGACTCCAGATGGAGCCTTGGTCAACCACCATGCCTGAAAGATGTGTCCTTTTCACAGTGCAGCAGTCACTCAGCACTGCTGATCTTCTGAAGACATTGGAGTGAATCTCGATCAGGAGTTGTTTTGCAGGAGGGGGGAGCTTGGCCGTGGCAGAGGGAGATCCTGAACAACAATGTGAAGCCTTAAAAAGAAATTATCACAGAAAAAGGATTAAGAACATTAGCAAGCCAGATTATGTGACAGTTTGCATGATGTTGCATCTGACAAGCGCTGTTAAATGCCTCATTGATCACCTTTGTCTGTCAGAATTGTTACCATTTGGGCAACATTATCATGTCCCTGTTTGATAAAAGAGCAAAGGAATCTCTTTCACAGAAGGGCAAAAAAAAATGATGTTGAAGGAAAACTACTATTCAGAGGAAAGCCACATGAGTTTGGGGATTTCCCGGAGTTGTGCAAAGAACACATTCATGACGGAGGAAATAGATCATGGCGAACCATGTCCATAGGTCCAAATGAAACGCCTTCCTTCAGGATGGTGTGCATGTTACACACATTAATAAATATGCCCAGCTATTTGGGAGATGACATCAAGGGGACAAAACACAGCATGATCGCAGCACCTGTGGCAACACTCAAGGTTACTCATAGTCCTTGTGCTGCTCTGTATGCAAAGGCACTTCTGGATGGGATACATAACATAACATAACATAACAATTACAGCACGGAAACAGGCCATTAGGCCCTTCTAGTCCGCACCGAACCAAACACCCCTTTCTAATCCCACCTCCCTGCACAATGCCCATAACCCTCCATCTTCCTCTCATCCATATACCTGTCCAACCTTTTCTTAAATAATACAATTGACTCCGCCGCCACTATTTCTCCCGGAAGATCATTCCACACAGCTACCACTCTCTGAGTAAAGAAGTTCCCCCTCATGTTACCTCTAAACCTCTGCCCCTTAATTCTTAACTCATGTCCTCTTGTTTTAAACCTTCCTCCTCTTAACGGAAATAGTCTATCCACATCCATTCTGTCTATCCCTTTCATAATCTTAAATACTTCTATCAAATCCCCTCTCAACCTTCTACGCTCCAAAGAATAAAGACCCAATCTGTCCAATCTCTCCCCATACTCCAGATGCTTAAACCCAGGCAACATTCTGGTAAACCTTCTCTGCACTCTCTCCACTCTGTTTATATTAGGCGACCAGAACTGCACACAGAACTCCAAATTAGGCCGCACCAACGTCTTATACAATCTCAACATCACCTCCCAACTCCTATATTCCATGCAATGATTGATAAAGGCCAGCATACTAAAAGCCTTCTTCACCACCCTATTCACGTGAGTTTCTACCTTCAGGGAACGATGTACCGTCACTCCTAAATCTTTCTGCTCTTCTGTATTCCTCAATACTCTCCCATTTACCACATATGTCCTATTCTGATTCTTCTTACCAAAATGAAGCACCTCACACTTATCAGCATTAAATTCCATCTGCCATTTTTCAGCCCACTTTTCTAAGCAGCCCAAATCCCTCTGCAATCCTTGAAAACCTTCTTCATTATCCACTATTCCACCTATCTTAGTATCGTCTGCATATTTACTAATCCAATTCACCACCCCATCATCTAGATCATTAATGTATATAACGAACAACAATGGGCCCAATACAGATCCTTGAGGCACACCACTGGTCACCGGCCTCCAACTTGACAGACAATTATCCACTACCACTCTCTGGCCTCTCCCTTTCAGCCAATGTTCAATCCATTTGACTATCTTAAAATTTATACCTAAAGACTGCACCTTCCTAACTAACCTTCCATGTGGTACCTTATCGAAGGCCTTACTGAAGTCCATATAGACAACATCCACTGCGCTACCCTCATCCACATTCCTAGTCACCTCTTCAAGAAATTCAATCAGATTGGTCAAACATGACCTTCCTCCCACAAATCCATGTTGAGTGCTCCTGATCAGACCCTGTCTATCCAGATGTTTATAAGTACTATCTCTAAGAATTTTCTCCATTAATTTACCTACCACAGACGTCAAACTTACAGGCCGATAGTTGCCAGGCTTCCTCCTTGAACCCTTTTTAAACAACGGAACCACATGCGCAATGCGCCAATCCTCCGGCACTATCCCCATATCTAATGACATTTGAAAAATTACCGCCAGAGCCTCTGCTATTTCCTCCTTCACTTCTCTCAATGTCCTGGGGAAGATCCCGTCTGGTCCCGGAGACTTATCCACCTTTATATTCTTCAAAAGCCTTAAAACTACACCTTTTGTAATCTCTATATTCCCCATATTTACCCAATTTGCTTTTTTTATCCCACATCTCCCAATATCCTTCTCCTTAGTGAATACCGAAGAAAAGAAACTGTTCAATATCTCCCCCATTTCTCTAGGTTCCACACACAGTTTTCCACTCTGATTTTCTAAGGGACCAATTTTGTCTCTAGCTTTCCTCTTACCATTAACATATTTGTAGAACTCTTTTGGATTAGTTTTCACCCTGCTTGCCATAGTTTTCTCGTACCTTCTTTTAGCTTTCCTAATTCCTCTCTTAAGATTCCTCTTACATTCAATGTATCTTTCAAACATCTCCTTAACTCCATGCTTCTTATATCTAATGTACGCCTCCCTTTTTCTTCGAACCAAGTTTCCAATATTCCTTGAAAACCACGGCTCTCTCAAACCTTTTGCCCCTCCTTTTAACCTAACAGGAACATAAAGCTTTTGCACTCTCAAAATCTGATCTTTAAAAGACTTCCATCTCTCTACTACATCCTGCCCATAAAACAAATTGTCCCAATGCACACCCTGCAAGTCCTTTCGCATCTCCTCAAATCTAGCTTTTCCCCAATCAAAAACCTCAATCCTTGGCCCTGATTTCTCTCTTTCCATAATGACATTGAAGCTGATGGCATTATGATCACTGGACCCGAAGTGGTCGCCAACACTAACCTCCGTCACTTGACCCATCCCATTTGCCAACATGGTCATTAATTATTGGCTGTGTTTGAAATAAAACACCACCATCTGATATCTTCCAAATATTGTAAATGATGGAATGTAAATCTAAATTTAAATATTTAAATTTTAAATGTAGGCATATAGCGCGGTAACAAGCCATTTTGGCAAACAAACCCGTGCCCCCAGGGCCGGTGCCAGCCTATGTTGCGTCCTAGGCCAGGCTGAGTGCGGGGTTGGGTACTGAGCAGGTGGAATGAGGGAGGAAGAGGGGTGCTGACCAGGCTGCCAGGCTGAGTGGGGGTGGAGGGGGGGGTGTTGCTGACCAGCCTGAGCAGGGAAAGGGTGGAGTGCTGGCTGGGTTGAGTGGTGGGTATACAATGATGTGATATTTGATGTGTGCCATACCTCTTCCTCCCTCCACCTTAAGTAACATGCGTGCTTATGGCACATTAGTCAGAATCACGCCATTCATGACGCAGAGGTGCCAGAGCTATTGGAATCTCTCTTCAACAATGCCCCTCTGAGGTTCGTAACTAGATGACTTCCTAAAGGTAGTGCCGGCCCTGCCTGTGCCACCCAATTACATCCGATTATGCTTCAGGTGGTGGGAAGGCACTGGAGGCCTCTGGGAAAACCCACACAGACACAGGGAGAACATACAAACTCCTTACAGGCATCAGGGATTCAAACCCCAGTCCCGATCACTGGCGCTGTAACAGCATTGCACTAACCGCTATGCTGATGTGTATGATTTTTTTTTCAGAATTCTCAGTCACCAAAATGTACAGCCCTGGCATCAGTTTTAGTGCACAGATGAAGAAAAGTCCTAGACTAAACAGTATGGGGCATCTCAGTGGGAGATGGCTGGCTGCAAGATGCAGCCAAGTAGTGGCAGTGCAGAAATGGAATATAACACATCGACCCTGACAGATGGGATGCTGGAACAGGTTTCCAGACAGCTCCTCCTCAACGTGCAGGCACGGTGACCTCGCGCATGGCACAGACCCTGGTTTGTTCCCCTTGCACACTTTCAGACTGCAAGCAATGCTGCAGTCACTAGCTCCTGTGGGACTCCTTGCTTGGGTCCTGCTCTGCCAGCTGGTTTGCCTTCTCAAAGGAACTGTTGATGTTGACCATGAAAATGGGGGAAAATTTATCCTCCGCAGGAGATGAAAACAAAGGCACTGACTGTCCTTGATGCCAAAAGATCTCATGTAAATCAAAGACACCGACAATTTCAATTAAAGTATGACATTTGTTTTTGAACCTCATGGGCACACCAAACTACATTTCATTTGGTTTTGAAACATATTTCTTCATCCGTCTGGTGCTCAAAACGTGCCAGTTGCAGAACGTGAGAGGAATAAAAATCTTCATTGAATTTCTCAGCGTTATTCACCTTTCCAACTTTCTCCATTCAATCATACGACATTATCCCTTCCTAAAAACATTCACCTTCACCCCAGCTTTATCTTAGGCTATTCTTTATAAAAAAAAAATCAGAGATACAGGCCCTTCCAGCTCACCCAAATACACCACGTGACCCATTAACCTACTAACCCTGCACAGAACTTTGGACCTTGAGAGGAAACACACGCACGTCTTGGGGATAATGTACAAACTCCTTAAAGACAGTGGCAGAATCAAACCTGGGTCACTGGTGCTGTAATGTTGTTGCGCTAACCGGTACACTAACCATTTTATTCTTCAGTTCCTGTAAAGGGTGGAACCCTTTCACTTCAAAAGGAAATTCACAACTGTGTCTCTCATTAAAACAGCCCAGTGAGTCCCTCCTAACAATGGCTGAACAATCATTGGTTGGAGTAATCTGAACAATGGAAGCTGGTTTCTGGGCCACAGATGCCAGATTGTTCCTTCATGTTGCTGTTGATCGCTGCCCAAAGCTGCTGTTTAAAGGCCAGCCCAGAGTTCCATCTTCCAAAGAAAGATAAATGGAAAGAAAAGAAAGTCCCTTAAAGTCTGTGACTGGATAATTCCATGACCTCCCATGTAGTGGCCTCTGCCCCATGTAAACACTAAGGCTGCAGCTGTTTCAGCCACCACTAATTAGAACGTAGAACATGACAGCACAATACAGGCCCTCGATGTTGTGTCGACCTATGTAAACCTACTCCATAATAATATAACCTTCCCCAATTTCACACCCCTAACCCCCTTTTTTTCTTGCTTCTAAGTCTTTTGAGTATCCCTATTGAACCAGCCTCCTCTACCATCCCCAGCAATGCATTCCAGGTACCTGCCAACATCCTTAGGGCCCAGGCCTGAAACGTTGGTTACCCTTTATTCTTATGGATTCTGCATAACTTGCCGAGTTTCTCCAGAACCTTTGTGTATTGGACCACTACTCATTCCTGCATATCGTCCAGCTGCTGGGGGAGGGCTGGGGACACTGAGCCTGAGATTGAGCACTGTCTCCACCAAGGCCCCCATGTCCAGCTGCCTGCTCTCCACTACTCCTTGTTCTGATTCCCATTGGCAGGCACCTTCACTCTGCAACACATAGCTATCCGAGGGGGCTGTCGGTGTTGTTTCTTTGTCCCAGACACACCTGATCTGTGGCTGCAGTTCACTTCTCCCCGTGTGTCTGAGACACATAATCCTGAACCCAAATGTCCATTACCACTACCAAGGTGGCCTTCTGATTAGAGTTCCTCCCTGGGCTTGTGTCACCTGAACATGATCTGGTACAACAACCAGGATGTAAGTGGGGTCTTCTGTCCAGCATGCAGAATGTGATCACTCAATTGGTAGCACAGGGTCGAACTGAGGGACTTACATATGGGACAAGAAATGGGATTTGTACCTTTTGAGAGAAATGTCCTGACCTTCTCTTTGATGTTTTATCTGAATTTGATTTGTTAGAAAATATTCTTGAGGCGCTAACTATTTTGAAATGTGCTCTTGCTTAAAGAAAAGACATTTTTCAGTATGCAGAGATCAGACACAAAGATTCTTGCTGCTGTAACATTAAACCCATAAGTTTGCAATATCTGGGATACAGCATGGACACCTAATGACAGGAAGGATGTAGATCCTTTAGAGAAGATGCAGAAGAGATTTACCAGGATGATGCTAAACAGGCAAGTCTGCAGACCCTGTGACTGTAGTGCAATACACGAAAGTGCTGGAGAAACCCAACAAGTCATGCAGTGTCTATAGGAAGTCAATTGTATCCAACATTTCAGGCCTGGGCCCTTTGTCAAAGTGTGAGCAAAAAAACAGACAGGAGCTCTCTCCCTCTCACCATTCCTCTTTCCTTCAGCTCCTGACCCCCTTCCCTTCCCTCTCCATTCAGCAAGATACCTCCTCCCCCATTACTTCTCTTCTTTCCCACCTATATCCACCTGTGACCTCTTACCTGTGAGCATGTGACCTATGACCTCTTACCTTTGAGCCTGTGCTTCTCTCCCTGGCCTTACCCCCAACTTTTTTGATTCAGATGCCTGCCAGCTTTCTGCTTACACCTTGACAAAGGTTTTTCAGGCCTGACTTGTTGGTCACCCTTCACTTCCTGCTGAATTTCCAGCATGTTTGTGCATTACTGGGATATTAGAGAGCATGTCACATGAAGCAAGGTTGGCCAAGCTGGGGCTTTTCTCTTTGGAGTAATGAAGGATAAGTGGTGACTTAATACAGGTTAATAAGATTATGAAGGGCTAAGGTTGTGTGGTCAGCCAGCACCCTTTTCCTGGGATGGTAATCGCAAATACCAGAGGGCTTCAATTTAAGGGAGGAAAATTTAGAGGAGATGTCAGAGGCAAGTGGTGGGTGCCTGGAGTGCATTGCTAGGGGTTACAGGGGAGGCTGGTACAATAGGGACATTCAAAAGACTCTTAGATGGGCACGTATATATAGAAAAAAATTGAGGGATATGGCTTTGAGGTAGGGAAAAATTAGATTGTTGTGGAATAGGTTTCCGTAGATTGGCAAAACATTGGGAGCTTAAGGGCCTGGACTGTGCTGTAATTGATGTTAATTTGTAGTTTTGCTGTGCAAATGTTTTGATTATGCAGCCCATCAAGAAGATTTAGCAAATTCTGAGGCCAAACAAATTGAGATCATCATGAAATATGACCGTAACCACCACTTTCAACAATCTGAGCGCCAGCTTTCAATCACCAAGTCAAACCCTTGTGATATTAATGGATGAGTGAAAGACAAGTGTGACAGAACTTGTAGAAATGGCACTTGATTTGGCTCAGACAGGCAGTTGTTAATGTAATCTTATAACGTACATACCTGTCATGATCTAATTCAAGCAAAAGATACATTCAGCCAAGGAAAATTACTCGCCCGGCTGAACACTTGTATAATCAAAGTTAATGTGCAAACCCCCCCAAAGTCATCAGATTTTCATTAAATTTCATACATTTATTTTCTAAATTTTCTTCTTCACTTCCGTAGAGTTGGGAGGCAGTATTAAATGTTGCTTATTATACCATGAAATATGCCATTTTCCTTGACTTTGCACAACTTTGTAGAGCTGCAATCCCAAGGTGTTGTTCATCTTTCAATTTTGTTTTTTTAAATTTGCATGTGCCTTTTGAAAATAACATCAGGATCACTTAGCAACTAATGGATTGATGGTAACCTACTGTACAACAAATGTACTGCATTCCAAAAGTCTGTACCCAATCCACAATCTTGAAGGATTTAAAGTGTCTGAGCAAAAACAGCACACCTACCCCAGGTTTCACAAAACAGGTAATGAGCCAAATTTGTTTGGAGGAATGTTTTAAATTTAATTTAAATTTAAAATCTAGACATACAACACAATGACAGGCCATTTCGGCCTATGAGACCGTGCTGTCCAATTGAACTTAATTAACCTACACCCATGGACTGTTTTGAATGGTGGGAGGAAACCAGAGCCCCCGGGGAAAATCCACACAGACGCGGGGAGAATGTACAAACTCCTTACAGACAGCGCTAGATACGAACCACGGTCCTGATCACTGGTGCTGTAAAGGTGTTCCACACCAACCGTGCTGAGAACAATGTTGTAATTGCGTACAATTTCCACCAGAAATCCAATGGATACCAAGAAATTTTGTGGAAGTTAATGATTGTGTCTTTTTTTAAAATGGTTGCGTCTTTTTTAATAATGGTAACACCAAGATGCCTTAAACCTAAAGCATTTCTTAACCTGAGCCACAGAGTACTGAATATTTTTTTTGAGAAGGGTTAATCTAGTTAAAATCCAAATTTTTCTTAAATGTTAAAATTGAGCCTGCATTCACCACTTCAGCTGGCAGCTCGTTCCACCACTCCAAATGAAGAAATTCCCCTAATATTCCCTTTAAACATTTCACCATTAACACTTAACCCATGTCCTCTAATTCTTGTCATACCCAACCTCAGTGGAAAATGCCTGCGTGTATTCACTCTATCTAAACCCTTGTCCATATATTATTTTCTAGAGCTCACTAGGGAAGCCATATTCACATACACTGGGTCTCTTTATAAGCCATATTCATATAAAATATATACTGGGTCTCTTTACAGTGAATCACTTTGTCCTCACTGGCAAACAAACTGAGCTCCCCTTCTGCTTTCTCAAGTTTAATTTGAAAACCAAGCCAATTATGTCCAGGAGACACCATCTTTCTTTTTTTTGCTGCACTCACTTGGCATGTTAATGATAGTTAATTTGTTTCATAACTGGGGATGGTAGTGGACGTTGGTAGCATAGAGACATTTAAAACATTTTCATATAGGCACATGGATGCAAGAAGAGAGTGTAGTAGAGAACAATGTGATAGTTGGGAGTAGGCTTACATAGGTCGGTACAACATCGTGGGCTGAAGGGCCTGCACGGTGCTGTAATGTTCGGTGTTCTATGAAGACACTCATCCACTTTTAAAAAAACATGATGCTGGAGAAACTCAGTGGGTCAAACAGGGCGCTTAATGTAGTAAAGATAAAGATACATAACTGACATTTTGGACTTGAGCCTTTCATTGACGTATGGAAAAATGTTGGCAGGTGCCCCAATAAAATGATGGTAGGGGAGGGGCAGGGGAGGAGCATGGTCCTAAAGTCAGGAGGTAATAGGTGGATAATGGGCGGCGTGGTTGGCATAGCGTTTAGTGCAACACCATTGAAGCACCAGTGATCGGGACTGGGCTTTGAATTTGGCGCTGTCCGTAAGGAGTTTCTACGTTCTCCCCATGTCAGCATGGGTTTTCCCCAGGAGCTCCAGTTTCCACCCACCATTCGAAAACATGCTGGGGGTTATAGGTCAATTGGGTGTAGCTGGGTGGTTTGGGGCTCTTGGGGCGAAGGGGCCTGTTACCATGGTGTATGTCCACACATATTAAAATAACAGAGGGAGGGCCCACCAGCAAGCAGGGGGAGGAGGGATGGCTTTGTAAATGGAGAGGGAAGGGGGTTGAGAGCTTAAGTTGAACTGAGAGTTAAATAATTTTGCCCTTGGAAGCTCCTCCGCTTTTGTACGGTGGTTTTCTGTGCTTTATCCAAGCTCATGCTCCTGGAAAGTGGCATTACAGGTAGATTGGATCATAAAGGGAGCTTTTATGGCATGGTGGCCTTCTAAATCAAAGTAATGATTTCAGGAGTTAGGATGTTTTAGTCAAGTTGTATAGACATTAGTGAGGTCAGATTTGGAGTATTGGGTGCAGTTTTAGTCATGTAACTACAGGAAACATATTAATATGGTGGAAAGAGTGCAGAGAAGGTTTACAACTATGTTGCCAGGACTTGACAAACTGAGTTACAGGGAAAGGTTAAACAGGTTTGGACTTTATTGCCTGAAGCATTACAAGGAATAGAGATTAAGTAAAAAGACAAGAACTTGAGGACGGGGTAAGGGCAAAAGTGAAATGTTTGAAGGGAACATTAGGTAGAGAGAGGTGAGAGTGTGGAGTGAGCTGCGAGCTGAAGTGGTGAATGTTGGCTTGATTTTGACTTTTTGAGAAAAATTTGGATAGTAAATCGATGGGAGGGGTATGGAGGACTATGGTCTGGGTGCAGGTCCACAGGACAAGGCAGAAAAGTTAATCACGGATCAGATAGGCTGAAGAGCCTGTTTCTGGGCTGTAGTGTTCCATGATTCTATGTTGCGAAGGAATGGAGCAGGTTGGACATCCTTTCTCAGGGACAGACTTGGGAGAGTGCAGCTCCTTTCCTCTGCCCAAAGAACCTGTTTCCATCTTGAAAGGAATGGCCTCAGTAAACAAATCATTTTTTTAATTAAATTTAGCAAAGTTTGGGACTCAATCAACCTTGTTTATCCAATGTCATGAACAAAAGCTTCATCAAAAATGTAACATCTCAATAAGGATCGAGGGATGCAAAATCTCCTCAAAAGTCCCACAAGAATCTCTCCCACAATGACAAATACACATAACTGAAATAACTCTCTCTGTTCTGAAACCAAGTTAAGTTTCCAACTTGGGCATAGTGGAGCATTTTTGATACAATTTAATTATGCAAGGTTTCAAACTGTACAATCTCCACAGATTCAATGCACAGTGACTTAGGATTTAAAAGAAATCTCCCAATCATTCATTTCCTTCCAACCTTCATGACATACTTTTTATGCTTCTACTGAGACCTTTTATTTTGAATATGTAAGAATTTTTGATGGATTAACTTTGAACAATACAGCACAGTACAGGCCCATCGGCCCTCGATGTTGTACCAACCCATATATTCCTTCTTAAAAAAAAGTACTAAACCCTCTCTACCCCGCAAATCTCCATTTTTTTTCATCCATGAGTCTCTTAAATGCCCATAATGTTTTAGCTTCCACCACCATCCCTGGCAAGGCATTCCAGAAACCCACAAATCTGTGTGAAAAAACATACCCCTAATGTCCCCCCTAAAGTTCCTTCCCTTCACTTTGTACAGATGTCCTCTGGTGTTTGCTGATCCTGTCCTAGAAACAGGTGCTGGCTGTCCACCCTATCTGTGCCTCTCATAATCTTGTAGACCTCTATCTCATCCTTCTATGCTCCAAAGAGAAAAGTTCAAGCTCATAAGACTTGTTTTCCAATCCAGGCAGCATCCTGGTAAATTTCCTCTGCGCCCTCTCCATGGCTTCCACATCCTTCCTGTAATAAGGTGACCAGAAATGAACACAATATTCTGTGGTCTTACCAAAGATTTGTAGAGTTGTAACATAATCTCTCTACTCCTGAATTAAATCCCTCTATTAATGAATCCCAGCATCCCCTAGACCTTCTTAACTATCCTATCAACCTATGCAGTGACCTTGAGGGATGTATGGATTTGAACCCTGAGGTCCCTCTGTTCATCCACACTCTTAAGTAACCGGCCATTAACCCTGTACTGAGCCTTCTGGTTTGTCCTTCCAAAATGCATCACATCACACTTATCCGGATTGAAATCCATCTGCCATTTTTCTGCCCAACTCTGTATCCTGTCTATATTCTCTTGTAACCTTCGACAATCTTCAGCTCCATCCACAGCTCCTCCAACCTTGGTGTCATTTACAAACTTACTGATCCATCCTTCCACCTCTTCAACCAGGTAATTTATAAAGATCACAAAGAGCAGGGGTCTCAGAACAGATCCCTGTGGCCCCTTCACCAGTCACCACCCTCCAGGCAGAATAATTTCCTTCCCCTACTACTCTCTACTTTCTTCCTACAGACCCATTTTTTTATCCACACAGCCAATTTTCCACTGATTCCATGACTCATAACTTTCTGGATGAGTCTCTCATGGGGGTCCTTGTCAAATCCTTTGCTAAAATCCATGTAGACCACATCCACTGCCCTCCCCTCAACAATTTCTTTTGTTACCTCCTCAAAAAACTCAATTAGACTTGTGAGGCATGATCTTCCTTTCACAAAGCCAGGCTGACTATTCTTGAGTAGACTGTACCTCTCCAAAAGCTCATAGATCTTATCCTTAAGAATCCTCTCCAGTAGTTTACTGACATTAAGACTCACAGGTCTGTAATTCCCAGGACTCTCCCTATTACCTTTTTTTAACTCTCTGCTTTCCTACAAGTTAAAGAATAGTAATTTTATAATTGACAACCCACAAGTCAAAATTAAATTCTTGACCTGTATGAAGAGGTCCCTTAAATTTGGCAACAATTCCAGTTTCAAAATGTTGGACACAATACACCAATGTCATCATGAAGAAAACATATCAGCTCGTCTCCTTCTTCAGGAGTTTTCAGAGGTTTGTTATGAGATCAAAAACCTTGGCAGACTTGTGTGATGTAAAATGTGCTGACTGGATGCATCACATCTAGTGATATGTAGTGGAAAGTGTGCTGACTGGGCACCAATACCTCAGAGTGGAAAGCTCTGCAAAAGGTATTGGACACAGCCCAACACTTCACAGGTAAAACTTCCCAGCATCCAAAAAGTCCACAAGCAGCTTTACAGTCGGAGAGCAGGATCCACACCACTTGGTGAGGCCCAAGATCCCCTTGTCTTTTTATTTAAATTAATTGAATTTATACAGCAGGGCCCTTGCAGTCCACAAACCCATGACACCTAAATACATCAAAGTGACTATGTGGTGTGCTGCGGTAGCAGCAAGCACAAAACTCAAAAGACTACAACAGGCTTTATTCCAGTAAAAGTCTGAACATCAGTTCATGCTTCGGTGGCTCCTGTGTGACTGACTCAGGAGGGGCCGGCTCAGGTCTATATTTGGGTCGGCTGATTGACAGCCAGTCAGTGAAATCAGCCTGTAGGGATTCTATTCAGGTCGGCTGATTGACAGCCAGCCAGGTCTTCCTGCAGGTACAGAGATCACTCCCTGCAGTAGGCTGGTGGTCCTATCACCTTTATCATTATGGCCCATCCCTTCGCGAGTGAAGATGAACACGGTGCCTTGTAGCTCTCCTGCCCTCACAGAACTTTTTGTAGTTGTTGGCACATTGTGATGCGCCACTGCGAATCGTGGAATGCCACGCAGTGCGATTTTTTGCGAGGTCCTCCCAGTCAGTATGGTCGACATGGAATGACCGGAGATCGCACTTGATTATATCTTTGTAGCAAAGATATGGGCAGCCATCAGGGCAGGGAGCATCTGGCAGCCCACCGTAGAGGACATCTTTGGGCAATCGGCCATCCTCCAGGTACAGAGATCGCCCCTTGCAGTAGGGTGGTGGTCGTAACACTACAACCTACAAATCCTAGGTCTTTGGAATTTCGGAGGAATCCCTGGCGGGCACAGGGATGGTCGTACAATCTCCTTGCAGACAGTGGCAGATTTGAACCTGGATTGCTGGTGCTGTACTTGTGTTGAACTAAACCACTCTGCTAACTGTGTAGCCCTGTCGACATTGCTTCATCCTGTGCTGTGTGATGTTTGGACTAATGTTGGTTTGGATTTTAGATTTGCAGATTTATTGTCTGAGTACATACATGACATCACAGACAACCTTGAGATTCTTTATCCTGTAGGTGTGTCAGAATTATCAGTTATTGGTAGTGCAAAAAAAAACTACACAACGTACACATGTAGACAAATAAGGAACTGTTAACAGATAATGAATGTAAACAAACCGTGCAATACATCAGCAAAGTGCATAAGTAAGTCTTTAAATATGCCCCTGATTGAGTTCGTCGTTGAAGAGTCTGATGGGAGGCAACTGTTCCTGAACTTGATGGTGCGGGTCTTGTGGCACCGACACCTCTTTCCTGATGGTAGCAGAGTGTGTGCTGGGTGGTGTAGATCCTTGATGATTGCTGCTGCTCTCCGATGGCAGCATTCCCCATAGATGTTCTTGAGAGTGGGGAAGATTTTGCCTGTGACGTCCTGGGTTCAAAATTCAAGATTTTTAAAAAATACATTAATAAAGTAACCTCCATGATATACTTTAACTTTTTGCCTGCTGTAAGTCAAGCAAAGAGCCACTATGAGCATTGCTTGGTGCCCCTTACAGTAAGAGAAAGAGAAACAAAAGGGTCACTGAGGGTCAATGACCCTCAGAGTCAAATGAAATGAAGGTTCACCCTCAGCACTCCCAAGGTCTCCGAAGCCACATGGACTCCTGAGCTCCAGATCCAAACCTCTGATATGATCAGGAAGCCTTCAGTGTCTGAGGCCCTTGGGGAGCCATTCTTGCCTCAGCACCCTCACAAATCATTACCTGGTTCCCACGAGCCAGTATCCAGTAGCCTGCAGCCCGTACAGGTACCCTGACCACAAGCTGCCAACAGCCTGCAGTTCATGTGGGTCCCTCAGCCCCCTAGCCCCTGGCTGGTCTGCAGCCTTTCCTTTAGGATTCTTCAGCCACTAAACCCCTCACTGTTCTGCTGCTGTGGTCACTGTCCTGTTGGAATCTCTCCTCTACTTCTCTTTCTCAATGGGGAGAGGGTATTTTTCCCCATTTCTGTTCCCCTGCACCAGTCCACTGCTTCCCCCACTTGTCTGCAACCCCTCATGCCCCCAGTTATACGGTGCCTGTAGATTTTTGTGATTTGCCGCTTGTGGCCGCTGCCAAGCTCAGGCGCCACCATCTTGTAGCATAGACCTCGCGGCGGCAGGATTCTGCTTACTAACTGTGGACTCCTTTAAAAGACCGTTTAAAGCCTGCACAGAGCCCACAGCATTAGGACCAGCCGGTTGAATCCTTTGGAACAGCGCTGTGACTCCGTTCCACTCGTATAAGGCAAGGAGCAGATGTCACTGAAATTTAAAAAAAACCCAAAGGTTCCTATAGTCATGAATAATTTCCTTTACATATAAAGTTACATTAATTTTACAGACAATGTATTCTGCCGGTTGGAGCATCACAATCAGTCATTTTATTACTTTGCTGTCTCCCTTTTGATCTCTCTCAATAGATATGAAAAATGAGAGGCAACAGGACTGAGGATGGAACAGCATAGATGACGGCTCGCTGTGTTCTTTGTTCTTCAGAGCTCGAGACTTTTTCTCGTTCTGCTGCTGCACTTAAATCAAGCCCAGCAGGTTGAATAATACTGCTTGCGCATTTGATTTGCCAGCTCCTGTCATCTCTTTGACAGTGCAAGGTTGCTGCAAGACAGTCCTGGCACATGGACGAAGAGAAAGGCACACATTTATAGGCTGAAGGATTGGATGGTTTCAAAGTTAACGTCAGATTAAGGCTTGGAAATTAATATCGCGCCTTCCACAATCTCAGGACATCCCAGCGTAGTCAAGAAATGTCACTTGTAGCAAGCTCATTATTCTGAACAGCAGTCTGGACATCTTTTTTCTGGACGTTGAATGGCGATTCAGGAAGGCAGCACAAGGGAACACAGACTTTCTTTATTCCCACCAGCCCTCTCGTACTGAATGAAGATGTCGCAAGGTCAACTCGTCAGGCAGCGTCCCTTCAAGTGATCTACAAAGGCACTGCAGCATAATATCAAGGGGATGCTCTTTTTGATAGCCAGCTTTTTCAAAGCTCAGTCTGCAGAGGGAGAGGTGAAAGACCCCTGGCACCATTGCATGGCATCTGAGCAAACATTTTTCCACACACAGAACTAAAACTGGCCAACCACTTACTGACATGGCCTCGTGCACTGCCAAATGGAGTCCACATGAAACAACACCTTGCATTCCGTATTCGGCATTCTGCAACCAGCCATCAATCACATCAACTTCTCCAATTTCTGTTAACTCCCGCCCAGGTCTCTCGCTATCCCTCATTTGTTCATCCTCTGCCCTCTCCCCGATAACTTCGAACATAAAATGTAGAACATTACAGCACAGTACAGGCCCTTCGGCCCTCAATGTTGTGCTGACCTATGTAATCCTACCAAAAAAAATACTAAAACCTTCCTACCTCATAACCCTTTATTTTTTTTTCCATCCAATCTCAGAATCCATTAAATTCCCCCAATGTTTCAGCCTCCACCACCATCCTCAGCAAGACATTACAGGTCTCTGTGTAAAAAACTTACCCCTGATGTCTCCCCTAAACTTCCTTCCCTTAACTTTGAACATATGTCCACTGGTTTTTGTTAGTTCTGCCCTGGAAACAGGTGCTGGCTGTCCAACTTATCTATGCCTCTCATAATCTTGTAGACCTCTATTAAGTCACCTCTCATCCTTCTATGCTCCAAAGAGAAAAGTCCCAGCTCTGCTAAACTTGACATTTTCTAAATCAGGTAACATCCTGGTAAATCTCCTCAGCTGCCCTCTCCATGGCTTCAAAATCCTTCCTATAATGAAGTGCCCAAAACTGAACATAATACTCCAAGTGTGGTCTCACCAGAGATTTGTAGAGTTGCAACATGACCTCTCGACTCTTGAACTCAATCCAGTTTCAGCAGTTCTGAATAATGGCTCAGGCTGCCTGTTGCTTCTTATGGATTCTGCATGACCTGCTGAGTTTCACCAGGTCTTTTGTGTACTTCATTAGATCCCAGAGCCTGCAGATTTTCTTGTTTAACACCAAACATAACTAATTCTCTGAGGGTAGTGCAACATTTGAACACCACGTTTGATTAAAACAAGCTAATTATTGGCTGTATGGTGCTTTGTGATTTAAATAGCTTCAAACAAATGTGGTAGTTTCCAGAACTACCAAGCTCCAAGACACAGCCAGCTCCAAGACACAGCAGATTATACCGCAGAACATGGTGCAATGTAATAATGCCCCCATTGTCCGGCCAGCACACCACTACATTAATCATTTGGGTGCAGGAACCAGACATCGGAAGGGAGGGATTCCAGGATTACTCGTGCCACATGTTAACCAGTGCAGCAATGAGAACAGAGCGCATGAATGGAGAGAGGACTTCAGATTTCTGAAACCTTAGGATCATTTCTGAGATAGCTATTCAAGAAATAATGACAGAAGTTTACGCTGAGTTTGAAAATCATGCAATTCAATCTTAAACTAAGATTTTCACTCTCCCGGAGAGAAACCATGGAGGCGTGAGCGAGGACACAGCCAATAGTTGATTGGGGAAGCTCCATTAAAATGCATGAATTAAAATTCACTGGGATCTCCCTTTTCTCTATTGACAACATTCGCAGGGAGTGTCGCTTAAACAGGGCTCAAACAATTATTGAGGACCCTTTCCATTCAGCACACAGTATCTTTGACTTACTACCAGCAGGAAGGAGGTACAGCAGCATCAAAACCAGGCGGGGAAATAGCTTCTTCCTGCAGGGTGTAAGATTAATGAATGGTATCCTGTAACCGAGTAAATCGTCCCCAAAATATCATATGTATTTAAGTTATATCCTTATGTGTATCTGTGATTATTATTTGCTGTGCATTGTATGTACATTGATCATGGTCTAGAGAAACATGTTTCATCTGGTTGTAGATGTATGGTCAGATGATAATAAAATTAAATGTGGTAGTCATGAGTCATTAAAAGGAACTGCTTTGCAACAGCTAAACAGTCCATTTGGGCAGAAGAACACAGACATCCATCTTTAGAGTTAAATGAAAAGCATTATCAAATCTACAGTAAATGTTTATAACATTGGCAGGAATAACAGAATGCCTTGCATATTCTTAAGAATTTCATCAAGGAAAACCAAAGGGACAACAGAATACCAGAGTAAACAGGCAAATGAGTTGTAAATAGGCTGGGGGAGTTCAAGATAACCAAGGCAAAATGTGGGTCCTCTATAGATGGGAGAACATATCATGGGAAATAGAGAATATCAGAGTAAATAAACAAATACCTATGTCTGCCTTCATAAAGAATGCAGATAAAAACAATCCCAGATGCACAGACAGACAACGATACAGAGTAACTGAGCCAAGAAATACTACCAGAAAAATTAATGAGCCTGAAAACGAATAAATCCCCCAAACCCAGTGATCCATAATCCAGAGTATTAAAAGAGGTAGCAATGAAGATGACAAATGCCCTGCTTATTCCAAAATTCTCACATTAGACAAAGAAGCCAAATTGGAAAATGCGAACCCCTCTTCATTAAGGAACACAGGCAGACAGGAGGAAAACAAAGGGACTTTGACATCAAGAGCAAGGAAACACTAGAATTTATAATGAAGAATGTCGCTTCGAAACAATGAGAAAATAATATTATTCAATAGATCTGACAGAGTGAAAGAAAAAAATCATATTTGACAATCTATTTGACTTCTCTTTGGGTGCATCTAGTAGAGGGGAAAAAGGGGAACTTGTGTTCAGGCTTTCAGCGAGCAAATTTAGAGACATGGAATTGTGGGTGATGTGCTTTTCTGGACTGAGTGAATAAAATGGCGGCGTTCCTGGAGCTGCAGTATTGAGCTGTGATGTGGATCTGGGAAAGTGAAGAGTGGAGACACAATGCAGCCCCGAAAAGTTCAATTGCCCAGCCCTCATGCTGGCAGCTTTTAAATGGCCTGTTAAAGGAGCCAGCACTGTTTGATTTTACAATCTGCAACTGTGGGGTCTGTACCCAAAATGGTGGTGCCTGGGCTTGGCCACTAGGTGTTGCAGATTCCAAGGGACCAACAGGGCACCAGGAATGAGGACAACCTCCCCCATTGAGAAGGAGAAATAGAGGAGACGACCCAACAGGGCGGGGACCCTGGCGGCGGACCAGTGAGGGGCTCAGTGGCCAAGGGCCAAAGGATCGGTTGGCGTAGTGGTTAGCACAATGCCTTCACAGTGCCACTGATCAGGACTGGGGTTCGAATCCTGCATTGTCTATAAGTAGTTTGTACATTCTCACCATGTCCGTGTGGGTTTTCGCTGGAGGGGTAGTCTAGTTCCCTCCTGCCATTTCTTTTCTTTGGCTTGGCTTCGCGGACGAAGATTTATGGAGGGGGTAAAAAGTCCACGTCAGCTGCAGGCTCGTTTGTGGCTGACAAGTCCGATGCGGGACAGGCAGACACGATTGCAGCGGTTGCAGGGGAAAATTGGTGGGTTGGGGTTGGGTGTTGGGTTTTTCCTCCTTTGCCTTTTGTCAGTGAGGTAGGTTCTGTGGTCTTCTTCAAAGGAGGTTGCTGCCCGCCAAACTGTGAGGCGCCAAGATGCACGGTTTGAGGCGATATCAGCCCACTGGCGGTGGTCAATGTGGCAGGCACCAAGAGATTTCTTTAGGCAGTCCTTGTACCTTTTCTTTGGTGCACCTCTGTCACGGTGGCCAGTGGAGAGCTCGCCATATAACACGATCTTGGGAAGGCGATGGTCCTCCATTCTGGAGACGTGACCCATCCAGCGCAGCTGGATCTTCAGCAGCGTGGACTCGATGCTGTCGACCTCTGCCATCTCGAGTACTTCGACGTTAGGGATGTAAGCGCTCCAATGGATGTTGAGGATGGAGCGGAGACAACGCTGGTGGAAGCGTTCTAGGAGCCATAGGTGGTGCCGGTAGAGGACCCATGATTCGGAGCCGAACAGGAGTGTGGGTATGACAACGGCTCTGTATACGCTTATCTTTGTGAGGTTTTTCAGTTGGTTGTTTTTCCAGACTCTTTTGTGTAGTCTTCCAAAGGCGCTATTTGCCTTGGCGAGTCTGTTGTCTATCTCATTGTCGATCCTTGCATCTGATGAAATGGTGCAGCCGAGATAGGTAAACTGGTTGACCGTTTTGAGTTTTGTGTGCCCGATGGAGATGTGGGGGGGCTGGTAATCATGGTGGGGAGCTGGCTGATGGAGGACCTCAGTTTTCTTCAGGCTGACTTCCAGGCCAAACATTTTCCGCAAAGCAGGACGTCAAGCGCTGAAGAGCTGGCTCTGAATGGGCAACTAAAGCGGCATCGTCTGCAAAGAGTAGTTCACGCACAAGTTTCTCTTGTGTCTTGGTGTGAGCTTGCAGGCGCCTCAGATTGAAGAGACTGCCATCCGTGCGGTACCGGATGTAAACAGCGACTTCATTTTTGAGGTCTTTCATGGCTTGGTTCAGCATCATGCTGAAGAAATGTAGGCTAATTAGGTGTAAATTGGGTGGCATGGACTCATGGGCTGAAATCCCCTTTTAGTGCTGTATGTCTAAAGTTAAAGGCTGTGGATGACTTGCGGCCAGGGGTCCTGCATGGGCTGCTGTATAGGAACTAGGTATCAGAGCCAGGATTTGAGATGCTACTGAGGGCAGGAAGATCACTGAAAACTTCCTGATCATTATTGGATATTTGGATCTGGACCTCGGGTTGTCACTAATAGCAACTCTTTGTCTGCCTGATGGCTGGCAGAAGGCAATTTTGTGTATTATTACACGTTCTGTACTAATACATGACGAGAAAGGAATCATGAATCTTGACAACAAAGAGCAGCAATGAGGAGGCCTTTCTTGGATTAGCTCAGCCTTTGACAAGTGCAGTAACCACGGTGATCAACTTCTCAGGATATACATCAAATGTAATGCACTCCTGAATGTAATCGACAAGCCAAGTCATTGCTTCCCTTGCTCCATTATCCTGGTCACGAGAGATTTTCCAGGCCACCAAGTTACAGGTGTGATGGTGTTCCCTTCTTGTCTGCCAATGGAAGTGACTTCCTTGCTCCTATTTTCTCTATTCCTTCAATACCTTTTTTTTAAAACTCTTTAAGATCCTTAGTCATGCTTCTAAACTCTTATGAGTATGGTCCTAGCATACTCGAAGGGATTGACAGGAGACTGCATAATGTCTATCAGGGCAATTACGAGGGTTTTTTTTCTCATATCTGTAAGTTCAAAGAAAAATGGTGGCTCTCCACTGGTGTGGATCCGGGAGAGTGGGGTATGCAAACATGGTTTTCCTTCGCAGAGTAAACCGCCTGGTCCTAATGCCATGCAGATGGTCCTAATGGCCTGTTAAAGGAGCCGACAGTGTTTTTTTTAAATTTAAAATCCAGCCACCATGGCATCTGTGCCCAAGATGGCAGTGCGTTTTGCACTGGCTACAGCGCTGAGGGGTTGCAGACTCTGAGGGAGCAGCAGACCCGGGGGAAAGGCGTCAGAAACGGCAAGAAAACCCCTCTTGTTCAGCAGGAAAAGCTTAGGAGGTGACCAAACAACTTGTTGACCAATACAACGGGTCAGTGAGGGGATCAGCGGCTGAAGCACCCACAGTCTGTGGGCTGCTGGCAACCTGTGCTTGAATGATTCGCACAGGCTGCAGGCTGCGGGAGACTGGCTCATAGAAACCAGGCAGCGAAACAGGGATTCAAAAAGAGATCAATAAATGTTCCCAGATGCAACTCAAGCAAAAAAAAAAGATTTTCTTTCTTTTTTTTTGCAATCCCAGAGCCAGGAAGCATGGCTATGTAGCAGTAAGCGCAATACTGTTACAACGTTAGTGAACCGGGTTCGAATCCACTGCTGTCTGTATGACCCTGTGTCAGCATGGGTTTTCCTCGAGGGCTCCAGTTTCCTCCCACCCTAAAAAATGTACTGGGGGGGATATAAGTGAATTGGGGCATTTGCATGGGCTTGTGGGCTGAAAGGGCCTGTTGCCGTGCTGCATGTTTAAAATGTAACATGATAAAAATGTAAAAAAATTAGAAGAGGCAGGTATTGGGGGCTTCTGTACATTTTGTCTGAAGGCACCAGCAGTATGAGCTTATGATCAGGGTGTGTTCATATGAACAAAATAAACAGCTAAAGCAGAAGTTGGCCATCAGCCTGTTGAGACTGCTCCACCATTTAATAAGATCGTGGCTGATCTAGCCATGGGCTCAGCTCCACATATTTGCCTTTTCCCAAAGCACAATGTCCCTACTTTGCAAAAATCTATCTGCCTCCAGCATTTCCCTGAGCAGAGAATTCCACAGATTTACCACTCTCTGGGAAAAGCAGTTCCTTCTCATCTTCGGACTAAACTTATTCCGTTCAATCTGGAGGCTCATTCTTGTCTTTCCTACCAGTGTGAACAACTTCCAAGCTTTAATCTTATCTTGTGGTGGCCCACGATGGTGGTGATCGAGCCAGCGCTCTGGGCAGCGAGCACAACCAAAGGCCAGCATCCTGCACAGCAGCACTGACCCCAACAAGCGAACCAATGGGTGAATGGCAAGGGCAACTTAAAGGCCAGTGACCCCAAAATGGCGCTGGCCTTGCTGGGCAGCCAAGACAGGTTCAGCGCATGGGGAAGAAGAACATTGTTATGCAGGAAAGTACCTTTTGTTATGCATGTTGTGATGTCCCAAGGGGGGCCACGGTGGGAATCGTGCAAGTATAAAAGTTGGGCCTGAGCCCTAATAAAACTCAGAGCTTAACTTGACTACACTTTGTGTATGTGTCTTCCTTTGAGTAGCATGTGACTACAATCTATCCCTTTCATCATTTTTTTTTATAAGCATCAATGCTGTGTGACCTGCTGAGTTTCTCCAGTACTTTTGTGCATGGCACTTGGCCCCAGCGTCTGCAGATTTCCTTGTTAAACTCCAAAGCTAATATCTTTTCTCAAGTAAGGAGACCAGAACTGCTCCAGGTGTGTCCTCACTAGCACTCTATACAGTTGCAGGAGAAATCTCTGCTCTTAAATCCAGTTCCTCCAGCAATGTCACTGCCTGACAAAGGGGAAAGGCCCAAAAATTGGTTACCCGTTACTTCCCATGGATGCTGCGTGAGCTGCTGAGTTTCTCCAGCACATTTGTGCACTACTATGGATGTGGAGTTGCATTTACATCAGGCTGGGTAATGATGGCAGATTCCCTGCATCTGCAGGTTTTAATGCTATTACAAGTATTTAAAAGTCCCAGGTGACAAAACTGGGCTAAAACTTGACCAGTGATGTGATGAGATTTGAACTGACATCTCTGTTCAAGCCCTCGGAATATGAGTCTATGATAGCATTTCTAATCAGAGATTAGTGCCTTAGAATGAATAAGCAAAGTGAATCTCAACCGAACACCAAATAATTTTGATATCCCTGCAAGCGAGAGTTCAGTCAACGCTTCTGAAATGTAAAGTACATCCACTTGGAATAATCTGAAGTTTAGACAGTTGAAGGAACACACTGATCAATCTCCTCTCTGAAGAAGCAGCAAGCAGTGAGGTGGAGCAGAAATAATGCAGAAAGTCACAAGCAAAGAACATCATCTGTTATCACCTCATATATAATTGCTTTCGGAGCAATTGGGATAGGAAAAGCAGAAGTGAAATTCTGTTCTCCGATGGACTTTTGCGGCTTTTTAAAAAATATATATTGCACTTTATACAACTCTTAATGTTCCACGAGTTAGGAGAATGCATTCTCTGTGCAATGACCTGATGTTAGCGATGCCTTTTCGTTTCCTCTGCAGATTTTCATCAGCATGTGAGAGGCACAATTATTGCATTAAAAACCAACACACAGGTTATTGGGCTGCGTTTTGAAGTCTACAATGGCAACATCGATAGTCTCCATTTTTGTTCCTTATCATTGAGTTTCTTTCCTTTCCTTCACTTGCCTCCTTATTGATATGTGCAGTGCCCTGCCTTATTAAAATTTGCACCTTAAGCAAAAAGTTACAAGAGTTGTGTTGATGGATTCTGCTCTCTTTCTCTCTCTTGCACCAACGCCCAGCAACACCCCATCGCAGAGAGTGAGACTACAATACATCAGATTGGAAATCATTGTCAAATATGGTAAAATACATGCAGGTCAATGCATAAAGATCTAATTAACATAGTATTTATGAGCACTGTATCACAGACTATTAACAATGCCATGACAAATGTTATAAATTAAATATTTATTACAGTATGCTTTATTGCACATTTGTGAATATGCTTCCTTTCATTATAAATGCCTGCTGTCTGGAAGTATTTGACTTGACTCCTGGTGAAACATTACCCTTGCTGTTATTTTCTAGTAAAAGAAGCGTTATTCGATAAAGCTCAGCAGAAGAAACAGCGAGTCTATTAACATTTACATAGCTCTTTAGCTTTATCGAAAATAAGAAGCATCCATTTACAAACGAAACATCAATTATCTACATCCTTCAGCTCTGTTGCCCATTTTTTGTTGGATAAGGAAAAAAAAACACTTTAATTGGAACAGAATGTGTTAAATGGAGTTTTTATAACGTAAGCACTTTATTCCCCAGATCTCCTTCATGTGAATTCTCCAAGCAGTAAAATTATTAAAACCATATATTACAGTCATGCTTGAATACATTTCTTTGGGGTTCATTACACTTTTATTGCTATTTGGGTTTTATTTTGATTAATCTATTTGGTGAGCTTCTTTCCGACAACACTGTATTTCAGCAGGAAGTCATCAGTTAATGATGTTCAATTTTATGGGCATATTTTTCAATAATTGAAACCAAAGGTTACTTAGAGGAATTAATTAAAATTATAAATTTCAGAACTAAATGTCCTATTCCCCCAATTTATGCTTTGCTGAAGATTTGGAAGTGAAAATGTTGCTGATAAGAATGAATGCCCAAGACACTCAGCCGCCAATGGCTAAACCTGACCAAACTGAGGATGAGAAATGTATGGGTGGTGATTCACATTTTACATCCACTAAACTCATCCCTTTGATTCCCCCAGTTCTGCAAAGTTCTTTAAAGGCATCGTGAAACAACGATGATCCTTCACTGAAAATGCAACATTCACTTGGACCTGCTGAGTTTCTCCAGCATTTTGTGCTTTTGCTTCATTTGGGGCTACAGTCAGCTGCACCTGAGCCACGGACTCAGTGGCCACCCTGCTTTGAAGGTTCACAGTGGCTCTGTGCCACTGCAAACACATAAACGTGCTGGAGCAACTCAGTACCTACGGGAAGTTAAGGGTAATCAGCGAATCGGGTGATACGGTGTGAGCAAATGACAGGCAGGTGTGTAAATAAAATGGTGGGGGGGGGCACGGGGAGAAGAGGAGAGGAGGAAGGAAAGGGGCAGGAGCACAGGTGAACAAGTAAGAAGTCATAGGTGAATACAAGTGGGTGGGTGAAAAAAGCAGTTGCAACACCATTGTTCATTTATTCATCATCGTTCCACCTGCTGTAGGACTTAATATCACTGGATAGCACATGGAACAGAGCTTTTCACTGTATCTTGGTGTAGTGAAATGATTCAATCCATCAGCGGAATGGGCTGAGTGGCGTACTCCTGGCTCCCATTTCCTTGTGTTCTTGGAAGGCGTACTTAAAGATGCAAAGGAACAAGAGAATGAAATAAACTGAGTTTCCTTCATCACACTGGAGTGAATTTACCAGAAAGCTGCGCCATTACCTTCCTGGTCCGTGGCTCACAATGAGCAGCAGTTAATACAATGTCTCTATTGTGACTGGTTTTCTCAAATAGAATAAATGAATACTTACCCAAACTGGTTCATTTAGATCAATCTGGATTTATTAAGAATAGATATTCAGCTGATAATGCATCAAAATTGATTAGTTTAATAAATAGTGCTCAAATACAATCAGAACTGCCATTAGTTTTGTCTTTGGATGCAGAAAAAGCTTTTTATAGATGAGAATGGAATTATCTCTTTAAAGTTTTACAAAAGTTTCAATTTAGATCAAAATTTATTAATTGGATTAAGACTTTGTACAGAAGTCTGTTGGCCAAAGTAGTTACTAATGGACAACTTTGTTCATCTTTTCCTTTAACATGGTCAGCAAGGCAGGGCTGTTCCTTTTCTCCTGCACTGTTTGTTTTAGCAACTGACCCATTGGCACAATTGATAAGACAAGAAGTTGATATTAAGGGTATCATAGTGAATAAAGAGGAATATAAAATTAGTCTTTTTGCAGATGATGTTTTAATTTATATAACGGATTCACAAAACTCTTTAACTTTGTTAGATAAAAAATTGCCAGATTATGGCACAATATCGGGCTATAAAATTAATTGGGATAAAAGTGAACTTATGCCATTGGTAGAAGCCAATTATGACCGATGTAAAGAGATTGCTCAATTTAGGTGGACAAATAATCCAATTAAATATATGGATATGAGAACATTGGAGTGAATTTACCAGAAAGTTGCTCCATTGCCATCCTGGTCCATGCTCAGAATGAGCAACCCTCCTATTGTGACTGGTTGGCAAGAACAGATGGAAGGTGTATGCTCTTGGCAGAAATCATCATTTTACACCAACACTTCACCACATATTCACCGGGATACACCGATGAGAATGAATGCGCATGATTTAATTTGTCGATACAGCTGATGATTTGTGGTATGAAGCTTGATCCTCCCTTATCCCAGCATCAAATCAAGGACCAAAATTAGTGTTAGCTAACTGTACCAGAGATGTCTGATTAAGTGGAAATAAGCAGTTAAAAGTATTGATTGAGTGTGCACTTCCAGAGGTCAGATGTTCAGTTTACGGTTTCATAGAATCATTAGAACATTGCAGCGCAGAATACAGGCCATTCAGCCCTTCTAGTCCATGCTGAAACATCATTCCACTAGTCCCACTGACCTTCACCCATTCCATACCCCTCCAGACTGCTCCCATCCACATATCTCTCCAGTTTATTCTGAAAACTTAAGAGTGAGCCCACATTTACCACTCAGGTGGTAGTTTGCTGCACGCTCCCACACTCTCTGAGTGAAGAAGTTCCTTTGGATCTCTCTGAAAATTTAATCAACTCTAGTTCATGAATGTTTAAATTTAAAAAAAAACAACGTAGCATGCCTACAAACAGATTTCTAACAGTACAGCACAGGTACAGGCCCTTCAGCTCACAGAGTCTGTCCTGACCATGCTCTTCCCATCTGCCTGCATGAGGTCTTTATCGCTCCATTCCAACCCATCTAAATGCTTCCCATTTGTTCATGAAATGCTGACATCAGTTCAAGTTTATTATCATCTGACTGTACATATATAACCAGACAAAATAGTTTTTCTCCAGTTCAAGGTGCATATCCACATACACACAGTGCACAGCACATTGTAATTACATATATACATAAAGATTTAATATAAAATAAATGTATTTATAAATATTTTAGAATGATTCAGTCAGTTACAAGATGCCTTTCATCAATCTCACAGCCTGTGGAAAGAAGCTATTTCCCGGCCTGGCCAGCTTTTGATGCTCCTATACCTCTTTAGAAACATAGAATCATAGATTCACAGGAAAACAGGTCCTTTGGCCCTTCTATTCTGTGCTGAACTATTATTCTGCCTGGTCCCACTGAGCTGCACCCAGACAATATCCCTTCTTGATGGACGAACTGGACAAATGAGGCAAACTGTGAACAATGAACCATACTGGTGGTTCTGAAGCAGGTGGATAAGAATGGCAGATTTCCTTCACAGAGGGGCATCGTTAACCACTCACGTTTCATCTATCAGCCAGTAACTTCATTATCACTATTACTGACACCAAATTTTAATTCTGGGTGTATTTAAATTATTGGGCTGCTCTGTGGAAACTGCTTTAGAAATCCATTGCACCTGATGCTGTTTTATTCAGCAACTTCAATAAAGTGAAGTGTTCCGTCCCCCCACCTGCTTCACGGAAGCACAGCCATACAGAATTTGGCCTTGAGTCCCATGCAGGTTTGAAGGCAGAAAACAAACAACCTGGTAAACTCCACAGAAGTAAAACACCAAAGTCTACAGGCACTGAAACTCAGTGTTTAACCTGCTGAGTTTACCCAGCATTGTGTTCAAGCTCCACAGATTACAACAGTGATCGCTGACTGACGTAAAGTTCACGCTTCTGAAGGGTGTTTTGCAGTAACTCTGGAATTGTGCTGTTGAATTTGGAAACATTGAGTGTTTTATTTAACTTTTAAAATTTAATTCAGAGAGATTCAGCACATTAACAGGCCCTGCTGGCTCAAGAGTTCATACCACCCAAATGACCAATTAGCCTAACCCATACTTCTCTGGAACATGCACAGAAATCAGAGCTCCTGGAGGAACCCCAGGACACGGGGAGAAAGTACAAACTCTGCACTGCCAGCAGTGGATTCGAACCCAGGTTGATGCTACTGTAACAGCATTGCTAATGTCCACATGCCTCGTTACGCCAACCCTGCTCTTTGGTACAACCACAAAGAGATGTTGGGGAGGGAATGCTGCCGAATGGCATATTCCAGCCTGCTGGGGTATGTGCTGAGGGACCCACTGAGGCTCAATGCAGCTAACATGAGGGTGCTGTGGGGAAAGGCCACAGTTTAGAGTCCTTCCATCACCAGGCATTGAGGAGCTGAGACTGAAGGAAAGCCCCTCTAACAGCAGAGGATGGAGTAACGACAAGGATGGAGTAACGACAAGTAGAGAGCGTATGTAAGAATATACAGTGATGAGAGTGTATGGACATGACACCAAGGGTGCGAAGAGATGTGGAACAATTTTCATTTTTGTAAATAATTTATTCTAATAAAAGTCTGTATTTGAAAAAAAAAGCAAAGAGCATTTGGTATCCCATATCAACTTCACATGGTAACAGGGCAAACCAGTGAAAACCTTGAAGCAAATGGCATTTCACTGCATTGTTCCTACTCTGCCTGAAACTGGAGAAATATTCAGCAAATGCACATTTTGAACCCAGTTTTATTGCAACTGGGCAGAGCTCATATGGAGTCAAGTCACAACAGAGCAGGTGGAAACAAAGTGCATTAAGGAAGAGCCCTTGTTGAGAGAAATTCCCATCTTCCCACTGAGGACAAGGTCCGCTGGGTTCTGGAGCACTAAAATGATACTGAAGAGGACAAACTCAGGTCTGGTGACTCAGAGCTTGGCATTTATCAGGCACCATCAATCATCAGCTGCTGCAGACGTATCTTCTGCTGCTTCATGTTGTCTCAGGGCCAGACATGCCTCCCATTCTGTTATTGCTTTTGAAGTAAGAGATCAGTCCTGGCGCAGTTGGAGTGCAGCAGGGCAGACTTAAATAAATAAATAAATCTTTTTATTTCATGGTAACAGGCCATTTCGGCCCACTATCCAATTACACCACAACCTTTGGTACATTTTGATCAGTGTGAGGAAACCGGAGCCCCAGGAAACCCACGCAGGCACAGGGAGAATGTACAAACTCCTGAGAGACAGTGTGAGATTTGATCCCGATTGCTGGCGCTGTAGCAGCATTGCGCTAACTGTGCTGCCCCACTTGAGGCAGCTAAATGTCTGGTCAACCTAGTGAAGCTGCCACAGTATGCCATGCATACTGAAAGTGGGGGTGGAAACTGGATCTGGATGTGGATAAATATTCCATAGAGGGGGATGGAAACATTACACAGGAGAGCAGCAGAGATCCGTAGGATCATGTTAAGCGGTGAGGAAGATTTGAAGGACTTAATTTGCTTTATTTTGTGTTCTCATGGAAATAGACAGAACCAAGCAATCGCTCAGACAACAAAGCTCTGCACCTGTCACAATTAATTGTGAACAGAGGTTGACAATTATGCAAATTCCAAGAACAGTCCAACATCAATGCTAAAGACAAGGCTGATACATTTGGGACCATGATCAGACAGACTTTCCAAGTGAATGGTATTTGCTCTTTGCTGTTTGAGCTTACCACCTTGTTTTGTTGTTGCTTTGGGAAAATCTTGGTGCTCTGCTTAACTGTTTTCATCGCATGCACTGTTGTGTCTATCTTGTGCAGCTCCTTACCCAGTGCTCGTGTGGTTTCTGCTTCCCTACACATATTCACAGCCTTTTCCAGAAGTCAAATCTTTTTCATGCAGCAGGCTTTTTCTAAGCTAATTATCTAGGATTCCACAAATTATTGAGTCTTTAATGAATTTTTAAAATCTCCAAATTCACAGGACTTACTCAGTGTGTGGAGCTCGGCTAAGTATTGGTCGAAGCTCATATCTTGTTTCTGGTCACATGAGAAAAACTTGAATTTCTCATTCGTAACATTTTCACTTGGAACAAAAAACTCCTTAAATTTTGTTATCAGAGTGTCTTAAGTGAAAGCTGTCTCATCAATTTGAAAACTGTCATCAATGTCCAAGGCATCTTCACCCATCGCGTGTAGAAATATAGATGCTTTCCATTTTTCATCGGTGTCTCTCACTCCACCAGCCTCCAAATAAATGTTGAATTGCTGTTTGAAGCATATCCAATTAGCTGGTGCTAGACTTCTGGAAGAGGGAAGGCCACAGTCACCAGGCACATCAATGGAAGATTGATCCTTGTGTATAAACACCTTCAACAACTTGTCTGGTCCAACAGCCCAAACAGCACATCACATCCCCTACATCCCTCAATTTCTACAGAAGCGCATTCTACCCTGTTAGGGTAGACCACTATATGATTCAAAAACTGTTCTGCCTAAAACCTCAATAAACTGCAGACAGTTTTAATTGCAGTTTAGACCATCACATAATCACACATTTGTGCATGTGTGCCGAGGTCTGGAGAAACCTTGTTTCCTCTAGTTGCAGTCAGATGATAATAAACTTGAACTAAAATAAAATCTAGGTCTCGAGGCTGTGCAATATCATGGTAAATTAATTGAAAATTCATGCTCTTCACATAAATGATGACTTGTAAAAATTAATTATAGGTATTACTTAGCATTAAACTAGTTAACCAATTTTTCGGTGACATTGCACAGACACTTTATTGCATTGGCCAGCCTGTCTGAATCAGACAATAATGGATCACCAAAATGAAATGTCATATGGCAAGCTTTTCACAAACACACATTTCTTTTACTGTCCACCCATTAGGATGTGATATCTGATGCATTTTGAAAGGACAAACCAAAAGGCTGAGAACAGGGTTAACGGTCGGTTACTTAGGAGTGTGGATGAATGGATTTGGGGTGCAAATCCATACATCCCTCAAGGTGGCCACGCAAGTTGTTAGGATAGTTAAGAAAGCCTATGGATGTTGGACTCATTATTAAGGGGTTAAGTTCAAGAGTAGAGCTGCATCCCTGTAAATCTCAGGTGAGACCACACTTAGAATATTGTGTTCAGATTTGGTCACCTCATTTTAGGAAGGATGTGGAAGCTATGGAGAGGAGATTTACCAGGATGTTGCCTGGATTGGAAAATAAATCTTATGAGTGTAGTGCGCATCGAAAGAACCAAAGACTTATTGATCCAAACCAAGGCTTTTATTAACTAAAAGACTGGAGCATATCACAAGTAGGTCGACCAGTCCAGAATGACCTGGTCTGGCTAGGAGCAATCCTTTAAGACCTGCCAGTAGGTCACAGTCTCAGCTAATCACAGTCAAGCTACACTTCAATCTGTACATATACACATTGGTGATAGAACCTGTACTATCACAATGAGGAAAGGTTAGCAGAGCTGGGACCTTTCTCTTTGGAGTGTAGAAGGCTGAGAGGAGACTTAATAGAAGTCTACAAGATTCTGAAAGGCATAGATAGGCATACATTTTCCCCAGGGCAAGATCAGTAAATACTGAAGTGAAGGGAGGAAAGTTTAGGGGAGACATCAGGGTTAATTCTTTTTTACCCAGAGGGTTATGGGTGCCTGGAAGGGGATGGAAGCTGAAACATAGCAGGCATTTAAGAGATTCTTAGACAGATATATGGATGGAATAAAAATAGAGGGTGATGGGGTTTTTAGTATTTTTGAAGGAATATTGGGTTGGCACAACATCCAGGGCTGCAGGGCCTGTATTATGCTTTAGTGCTCTATGTCCTAGGAGATTTTAGGTACTGGAGACATAAATGAGGACCCCCATCCCACCACTCCAACTCTTGATGTGCAGGTGAGCTTAGAAAAACTGACAAACTCTCAAATCCAGTCTAATTATGACCCAATTCAGGCAGTTTACAACTATTCTTCAGGTCATCCCTCATAAACGTGTTTTTCTTTCTATTTCTTCCCTCCCCTAATAGCCCTTTGTTGCAATCAAATAAACACAGTCTGCACATTCCAGCATTTCCAAGAAACTGTCTCTAATTGTATTGTAGCTTCACTGCACATTGCAAGACGTCACTTTGTCCTGTGCTGTGCTCATGGGCTATTTATCATCTAACATTGCTTCATCAGTAAATGGGCTATTATTCATCTTCTCAAGAAAACCATTTGTTCAATTTCCCAGAGGCTTAGCTTTTGGTTCTTTGCAAACAATGGAACTGCAATCCTTCAACTCTCTCACGCTCTAGCAGCTGTTACACGATGTCAATTAGTTCCAATCAGGAGACAATGATTAAAACTCTGCTCAAGAAGGTGACTAAAAATTCTAGAAGTGGATCACAACCTCAGGAGAGTATGATGAACCGCTCCCACCTGCCTCAGGTAAGCATGATGAACCCCTCCCACCTACTGCCTGGCAAGTCCAAGAGTAAGGCCAAACAGTAATGAAGGAGGAGCCGAGAAAGGGGGAGGTATGGGTTGAGTGTCCCTGAGAGAGACTGAGAAGATTTAGGGACAGAGTCCAAAGGCTTAAAACAAAATGCATCAGAAACTGCAAGTGGATATAAATGAGAAAGTACAGAGATGCTGGGATTGAATGTAATGCACAAACGTGTAATACATTCCATGCTTAGGAAGCAAAGGGTAACCAACGTTTCAAGGCCTTAATCACGTGCAAGCAACAACAGGCAGGTGGCCAGAGGGGTTGGGAGGGGAGAGGGGAGAGCAGGGGGCAGAGGAGGAGCATAGGCTAACAGGTAAGAGGTCATCAATGATTTCAGGTGGGAGGGTAGAAGAGATAAAAGCTGAGAAGTAATGGGGGGAGTGTAGTTTTCTGAATCGAGAGGGAAGGGATGGGGGTGGAGAGCTAGAAAGGATTCAAGATTGAAATAAAACAGGATCATATTACATGAAATTGCTTTTGCCTGCTGTAAGGCAGACATTTGCCATCCGCAGGAATTGCCTGAAGGGCCTCTTACATTCAGAGAAAGAGAAACAAAAGAGAGTCATTCCCCCGTCCCCCCTCGAGTCACTGAGTGTCCGCAGATTCGCCTCCATTGCTCTCACAGCCACACAGAGTCCAGTCCAAACCATTTGAAACCCGAGGTCCAGATCCGAACCTCCGACACGGTGAGGAACCCTTCAGCACCTTCGGAACCCCTTCGCATCCCAGTTCTGATACCTGATTCCCCTTCAGCCAGTTTTGAGCCAGTTTCCAGCAGCCCGCAGCCTCCGTAGGTTCCTCGCCTCAAGTCACCAGCAGCCCACCGCATGCATGGGCCTTTCAGCCGCAGAGCCCCCTCACTGGTCCGCCGCCGTGGTCACCATCCCGTGGGTCATCTGTTCTGCTTCTCCTCTTCAGGCAGGCGATAGTCTCCCTGTTTTCTAGTGAGACAGAAGGATATGGAAAGAGAGAGACTCAGCGGACATGTTTAACACCCAGTCAGAATATGAGTTGTGTAAATGACCATTTAATCAGATGCTGCCTATATCAAACTGACTTAATCAGGAATGGGTGGAGCACTCCTTTTGCTGACTCAGTTCCAATGCCCTTTCCTAATCAATTTGCACAGTACTTTTGTCAGCACCACATGGAATTTGCTCAGTCGGTGACATTTTCCTAAAATCATCCAATGTCCTCTGGATTTTCTGGCTCCTAATTACAGCCCTGTTAAGCGACATCAATTGACAGTCTCTGCATATGAAAATGAAAATTTTCTTCTGCTGATCCACGAGGATGGATGAGGTTGTCCGCGATGTATTTTTGTGTTCTTTTCCACTTTTTTTTAATGCATTTTATTTATAAATTCAAAATCACAAAGAAATTCACACATTTTACAGTAATACAAATCCATTTCAAATACATGTGGTGTGTGTGTATATATATATATATATATATATATATATATATATATAAATATATATATGAGGAAAAGAAAAGAATGAAAGAGACCTTCCTATTATAAGCCTCCCACCCTCCCCACTATAAACATCCCACCCTCCCCCCCACCCCAACCCAGTGTGATTTGGATAAATTGAGGGACTGGGCAGATACGTGGCAAATGCACTACAATGTGGATAAATGTGAGGTTATCCACTTTGGTAATACAAACCGGAGGGCAGATTACTATTTGAATGGCAATAGATTAAGAGATGGGGAAGTGCAGAGAGACCTAGGAGTTCTTGTACACCAGTCTCTGAAGGCGAGCATGCAGGTACAGCAAGCAGTTAAAAAGGCAAATGGTATGTTGGCCTTCATATCAAGAGGGTTTGAGTATAGGAACAAGGATACCTTACTGCAGCTGTACAGGGCCTTGGTGAGACCACACCTGGAGTATTGTTTGCAGTTTTGATCTCCTTATCTAAGGAAGGATGTTCTTGCAATGGAGGGAGTGCAGAGGCGACTCACCAGCCTGATACCTGGAATGACAGGAATGACTTATGAGGAAAGATTGCGCAAATTGGGATTGTACTCGCTGGCGTTTAGAAGATTGAGAGGGGATCTCATAGAGACGTATAAAATTCTGGCAGGACTGGACAGAATGGATGCAGATGGGATGTTTCCAAGGATGGGAAAATCCAGAACCCGGGGCCATGGTTTGAGGATAATAGGCAAACCATTTAGGACTGAGATGAGGAGGAATTTCTTTACCCAGAGGGTGGTGAATCTGTGGAATTCATTGCCACAGAGGGCAGTAGAGGCAGGTTCATTAAATATATTTAAGAGGGAATTAGATATATTTCTTCAGTATAAGGGTATTAAAGGTTACGGAGAGAAGGCGGGGATAGGGCACTGAACTTTAAGATCAGCCATGATCTCGTTGAATGGCGGAGCAGGCTCGAAGGGTCGAATGACCTACTCCTGCTCCTATCTTCTATGTTTCTAAGTTTCTATAAAGCAAAAAAAGAATAGGGCAAGAGACTTTCAACAGGAACACTCCTTACAATGTCTTCTAATATACAGAGACCTTTAGGAGAAAGAGAATATCTGAGATTCAAATATTCATACCCACAATTTGTAAATATGGGCTCCATATTTTCCAAAATATATATTTATCTTTTCCACTTCTTGATCTGACTAACTAATTTAATGGCATCATTTCAAATTAGAACATAGAACGTTTATCATAGAACATTATAGCCCAGTACGGCCCATCATTCCATAATGTTGTGCGGTCCTCTGAACATTAAGAACCTGAGAAATAGGAACAGGAGTCAGCCATCAGTCAAGCCTGCTCTTCCATTCAATGTGTTCAGCATTGATCTAATGATAAGCTCATCTCCACCCACCTGCCTTTTCCCCATATCCTTTAATTCCCTTACTATGTAGAAATCTATCCAATCTTGTCTTAAATATATTTATTGAGGTCACCTCCACTGCTTCAAAAGGCAACAAATTCTATAGATTCACCACCCTCTGTGAAAAGCAGTTCCTCCTCATCTCCATCCTAAATCTACTCCCCTAAATTTTGAGGCTATGTCCCCTAGTTCTAGTCTCCCCTAACAATGTAAACAACTTACCTACTTCTCTCTACTCCTTTCATAATTTTATGTTTCCATAAGATACCCTCTCATTCTTCTAAATTCCAGTGGGTACAGTTCCAGTTGCTCAATCTCTCCTCACATCTCTGGAGTCAACCTGGTGAATCACTGCTTCCAAAGCCAGTACATCCTTCCGCAGAACTGCACCCAGTACTCCAGATGCCATGTCATCAGTACCCTATACAGTTGCAGCATAACCTCCCTGTGACTAAATTCAATCTCTTTAGCAATGAAGGCCAAAGTTCCATTTGCCTTCTTGATAGCCTGCTGAACCTGCAAACCAATTTTTTGTGATCAAGCACAAGCACTCCCAAGTCCTCCATGACAGCACGCTGCAATCACTTGCCTTTTAAATAATAATCTGATCTTCCATTTTTCCTTTCAAAGTGTATAACCACACATTTCCCAACATTGTACTCCATCTACCAAACTCTTGCCCATTCACTGAACCTATCTATATCTCTCTTTAGACTCTCCTCATACTCTGCACAATTTGCTTTTCCACTCAATTTAGTGTCATCAGAAAACTTAGATACGTTACACTCTGTCCCTCTGTCCTGTCTTCCAGAAGGTTTATGCAAACAGGCAGTCCTCAACTTACTTCCTATGCGAGATATGTCCACCTGCACATAAAATTACTGTACATACACTGAGATTCTTCATTAAAGGTTCATTTGTTGATTGTTTTTAAAAATTGCTTTAATACCTTGTTAAGAGATGCAAATCCAACTTACGACCAATCTGAATTATGACCAATCCTTCGGTCCCAATTACGGTCGTAAGTTGTGGACTACCTGTATTATGAACAGTTGCGGCCCCAGCATCGACCCCTATGGCACTTCGCCACCACTGATGCTCACCAGAAAAGGACCCCTGTACTCCAACTCTCTGCTTTCTATTGGCTAACCAATCCTCTATCTATGCTAATACATCACCCCCAATTCCATGCATCCTTATCTTCAGTATGTCTTTTATGTGGTACCTCAATGAACGCCTTCTGGAAATACAGGTAAACAACACCCACCTGCTCCTCTCTATCTAAGGTGCTCATTTTATCCTCAAGGAACTTCAGTAAATTTGTCAAACAGGACCTACCTTTGCTGAATCCATGCTACATCTGCCTAATAGATCCATTTTGCTCCTGATGCCTCACTATTTTTTCTTTAATGAAAGCATCATGCATTTTCTCAACTCCAGATGTTAAACTAACTGGCCTTCAGTTCCCTACCTTTTGCTCACATCCTGCTTTGAGTAGCAGCATGACATCACCCCTTTCCAATCCACCAGGACCATCCCAGAGTCCAGAGAATTTAGGTAATAATCACCAAAGCCTCGACTATAACCTCTGCCATTTCTTTCAGTACCCTGGGATGCATTCCATCAGGACCAGGGGATCCATCTATCTTTAGACCCTCACGTTTTCTGAGTATGACCTCTTTAGTGATAAATGCTACATACAGACCCTCACCTCCCAACACACATCACATGTTCGATGTTTCTTCTACTATGAATACTGACACAAAATAACCATTCAAAGCCTCAGCCATTTCCTCATTATCCAATATCTATACCTCCTTCTCATCTTCCACTTTGGCCACCCCTTTGTGCTTTATATAATTATAAAGACTTCTACTGACCATTTTTCTATTTTGTGTTTATCTGTTCTCATCGTCTACCTTCCCTTTCGGTATTGCTTGCTTCGTGGTTCCTTGTTGCTTCTTAAAGGTTTCCTAATCTTCTACTTTCCCACTACTCTTGGCAACTTTGAATGGATGAGCTTTCAGTTTGATGCCTTCCTTTATTTCCTGAGTTATCCAAGGCTGGCTATCCCCACCCTTACTGTCCTTGCTTTTAACTGGAATATAGTTCTGCTGAGCACTGTGAAAAATCTCTTTGAAGGTCCTCCACTGTTCCTCAGCCATCCCTGCATATAGCCTGCATTCCTAGTCAATTCCTCCCTCATCCCCTTGAGGTTTCCCTTGTTTAGGCATAACACACTTGTTTTAGTCTGAATTATTGCACCCTCCATGAACTCAGTCCGACAGTGATCACTCTTTCCAAGGGGATCCCTAACTACAAGATCACTAATTGTACCAGTCTCATTGCACAGGACCAGATCCATGTTCCTTTGCAGGTCAGTAACGTGTTGTTCAAGAAATCCATCACTGTGAAGTCCTCCTCAAGGTAGCCTCGACCATCCTGATTCACCCATTTTAAAGTCCCTCATGATAACTGCTGTTCCATCCTTACCTGCATCTGATGTTTCTTGGCTTATTGCCTTTGCCACTGTATCGTTATTATTGGGTGGCCGATGGACAATTCCCACCAGTGATTTTTTTCCTTATCTCCACCCAAGCGAACTCAACATTTTGCTCATTAAATCTTGTCATGTCTCACTATTGCCTTGATCTCATCCTTAACTAAGAGTGCTACGCCACCTCCCTTCCTTCCTTCCTGCCTGTCCTTCCTTATTATTTAATTCCCACTGGATATTTAATTCCCAATCATCTCCGGCCTGCAATTATGCTTCTGTAATGGCCATCAAGTCATAACCCTTTCTACCGATTTGTGCCACAAATTCACTGACCTTGTTTCAAATGCTACAACAATCTAGCAACAATCTAAATTTTTCCCAAATTCACAACCATAACCCTCTACTCTAAGAGTCTTTTGAATGTCTTTGTTGTACTAGCCTCCACCAGCACCTCTAACAATACATTGCAGGCACCCATTACTCTCAGTAAAAAACCTTACCTCTGATATCTCCCCTAAAACTTTCCTACACTCACTCATTTGCTACTGTCATTCCAGGAAAAGGGTGCTGCTGTCCACCCTATCTATGCCCCGAATAATCTCAAGTATCTCTATTAAGTCACTCCTCATCCTTTGTTGCTCCAAAGAGAGAAGCTCTGTCAATCTTGCTTTAAATGGGCATGTCCTCTGTTCCAGCATCTACATCCATTCTGAAATGAGGTGACCATCTTATCAAAATCTATGATAATCTTCATCTACATTGTACAATGTACATATGCGTTGCAATCCTTACTTGCTGCAGATGAACAGGTACTTAGGAAATAAAAAATGACATGGTATCTATTGAATTAAAAAAGAGATCATAACTTTTAAAAAAAGATAATAAATATTCATATAAAAAAAGGCTTTAGAAAGTGCAGATAGGCTTTTTTGTGGAGCTTGAGTAGTGCGTTCACGTACAGCAGATTAGTGAACTGGTGACCTGCAGTTCATTAAGCTGGTGTGGTGCACTGAGGAGGCAGCAAGCAAGCAAGCACGTAACTGGAAAGACTGAATAACAGGCTTTATTCCAGTAAAAGTCCGAGCACCAATTGGTGGCTCCCCATGTTACTGGCTCAGGAGGGGCCGGCTCAGGTCTATATTCGGGTCGGCTGATTGACAGCCGGCCAGGTGGAGTCAGCACCTTAGGTAATGTTCCTGCAGGTACAGAGATCGCCCCCTGCAGTAGGCTGGTGGTCGTATCACCACAGCTGGGTCAGCAACAAGAAAAACATCTGATGCTGGGTGGAAATATTATAAAGGTCTAACTAGTTCCATGCAATTTGGTGAAAGAGAATCAGTCAGCCAACCATAGTTACATGCCAAAGACCATGGATTACTAACTTAAATTAGTGATGCCCGACAATGACAAATTTCAGTCATGCTCTGAATTGCATCCAAATCCATTTTGATGAACAATCCAAAAACTTAATGGGGGAGGAACTTTCCCAACAATCCCTAACATGCGAGCACAAGATTCAAGACCATGCCATTTGCAAATGCATTCAGCGAGACAATGGTTACACAATGAAAGATGTTAGCAACAAGCCAATTCAATTCACATCAGACTGCTGAGTGAAGTAGACAGAGCCAAGTCCATGGGCCTTGACAACAGCTTTGTGTGCAGAGGAGCTTTGAAATCAGTATTAGCCTCCTGCAGAAACCTGACGTGCTGCATCCATGAAACTGGCATTTACCCAATGTGCGGGAAATCACCCAAGTATTTCCTATCAACAAAAGGCAGGACGTTTCCAATGTGGCCAAATGCTGACTTGCATTCATCACCATGGCTTTGATATGGAAAGTATCTTTTTATAAGAGCAACCAATTGCTTTTGTCCAACAATCTTTCAACCAGCAAGTTCAGGAGGCGCGATCATACAAGAACCAGAGGTTCACAATGGATGGGGAGCTAAATATTAAGTGGGAGGTGCAGATCAGAAAGAAACAGATCATTTAGCAAAATAGTTCAAGCTTTGCCATAAAATTTCAAAGGACAGCACCAGAAGTGTGAGAAGGAGCCTGGAGTTTGCATTCCAGGCCAGAACTAAAGCACTAGAATTCTTTGATGATTGAAAGGTTAGGGCAGGTCAAGGAAATAAAGAGGAATGAACAAAAAGAGAAATATTCTGCCAGAGAGCACAAGGATGAACTTGATAAAGAGGCATGTAATGGAGAAGGGGCTTCACTGCAAGGTCACTATTTACTGCTCATCTTACAGTGTTGTTACAATGGCGTGACTCACTCCCAAACTGCAGGGCAAAGTTAGGAGTCAGCATCTGTGGCAGGGTATTGATAGAAGGGAGTCCCTGTGGAAAAGGTGCAATATTTTTCCATTCTCTGTAATGAGATTCCAGAAGGCGAAACACTGTCCTTTCAAGAGAACCTACAGGGTGAGGAATATATTCTGCTGTTAGAAGGTCAACCATGTCTGATTTGCTGTCACCTTCGGAGGTGGCTTGTCACTGATATGAATCATTTGTTAAATTCTGTGCCTGCCTGTATATTACCATTAACGCTGCAGATTATATCAACCAGTAATTTGTTACAAATGCTTTCTGGGCATCAAAAAGTGATGGGATCACAAAACAAGCCACATAACCAAATGTCACACATGCTTCAAACAAGATTTCACATCAATAATTTTCACCAAAAACGAAGCACAATGTGTTCCACGAAGCCACCGTTTGAGCAACCGTCAGCCATCAGCAGTGAAAGGGTGAGTGTCTGAAATCACAAGGTGTGAAACCACTATCCCATCACATATCAGTCATAAAGCAGTTCTGTTCAATGAGCTCATGGAATATGAGGTACATTCCGAACATGACTACACGTGCATCACATTTTGCCTCCATCATGTTGTGCCCCATCAACACAGCGTGAACCTAATAGAGATGACCAGCACTGCAGTTTTTCTTCAACGAGTCCAATCTTTTCTCAACCTCTTGACCGAGAACTCACATCTACAGTCAACTGCTGAGACGGAACCAGGAAAATAGGCTCATAAATTGGACGAGACGGGCAGGCAGAAAGCAAAGGAACATTTTGCCTTCTTTTAGAGAAATTCAATCATGTTTAGTAAAAAAAAACAACAAAAGAAATATGGCAGAGGGCAGACAGAGATTGATGGTCCAGTGCAGTTCATGCTCTGATCAATCGTACATGCAAAATATGCCTGTCACCCTTGCTTTAATAGTCATTCCAGTGCTAGTGGAAAGAAACCTGTCATTGTTAAATCAAATAAATCCCAATGTAAAATACAGAGAAAAGCCTGAAAGTCTTCACACACAGTGATAGAAGTAATAGCACAATGCTGGACAAACAATGTACTCTATATAGCAGTGATTCTCAACCTTTTTCTTTCCACTTACATTCCACTTTAAGTATTCCCTATGCCATCGGTGCTCAAGATGGTATGTGGGTGGGAAGAAAAAGTTTGAAAACCTCTGTTTTAATCGTCCCTTATTGACTTGTTATGTGCACGGTTTCAGAACTCCAAAGGAAATGGGCCAATGACAATTTTTCTCAAGCAAAATATTTCAGTAACAATTGGGTCTAGAGCAGTGGTTCTCAACCTTCCCTTCCCACTCACATCCCACTTTCAGCAATCCCTTACTAATCACAGAGCATCGGTGGCATAGGGATTACTGAAAGTGGGATGTGAGTGGAAAGAAAAAGATTGAGAACCACTGATACATAGCAAAGATAAAGCTACATAACCAACATTATGAGCAAAATGAGTAGGCCAGTGCCTGAACAACACAGTGGGGAGGAGAGGGGAGGGGTCGGGGAAGGAGTGCAGGCTCAAAGACAAGCGGTCTTAGATGGATAAGGGATGGAGGGCGTGATAAAACAGGAGGAAGGGATGGCTCTGTGAATGGAGATGGAAGGGGGGGCAGAGCTGAAGGAAAGGAGACAGAGGGATAGGGGAGAAAGGGAAGTGGTCAAGCAGAAACCAGAGAAGCCGATGTTAATGTCATCCAGATGAAGAATGCCCAGATAGAATATTAAATATTGCAATTTACGGATGGCCTCGTCAGTGCATGAGGCCATGGACAGAGATGGCCACATGGGAGTGGGGCACAGAATTGAAATGGTTGGCCACTGGGAGATCTCTGTCACTGATGCAATCAGAGTGAAGGTGTTCAGTGAAGCAACCTCCCAGTCTGGGTTCAGTCTCTCCAACATAGAGAAGGCCACAACGATTCACAAGTGAAGTGTTGCTTCACTTGGAAGGACTGTTTGGGAGCCAGAATGGTGGTGAGGGAAAAGGTGCGGATGCAATTGTGGCACCTCCTGCAGAGATAAGGGAATCATTGGGGCATTAGTTCTGTTCATCCCCCTCCCTTGGCCTCCAGCCTCATTGTTTCCCATCTCCACACAACCTTGTTCTACCTCCTACCTAAGATACACAAGCTCAATTTTCCAGGTAGACCCATTGTTTCCATGTGCTCCTTCCCCATGGGACTAGATTATCTTATCTCAACTCCATTATTTTTCTCCCCTGGTCCAGTCCCTATGTACCTACATCTGTGATACCTCACATGCCCTCTATGTCTTCAATAAATTCCAATTTCCTGAACTTGACCATCTCATTTTCATTATGGACGTCCAATCTCTTTACACCTAGAGTGAAGATTCTAGGAAGGAGAAATGATAACCAAAAAATGGCTCAGGCTTTGAATGACTATTTTGTGTCCGAATTCACGGTGGAGGAGCACGTCGAACAAGGCAAGGACAGATGTTATGGATGTGATGGGAGGTGAGGGCCGAGATGTAATAGCTATCACCTACATATCTTCACACTCAATCCCCTGTAACACTCTATCCCTTTCTCTCAATCCTCTGCCTCCCTTGCCTTCTGTAGGGACCACTCCCTTTTGGACTGCCTTGTCCATGTATCCCTTCCCATTAAACATGTCTTTGGCACTTTCTTCTGTGACCGCAGGAAGTGACACACTTGTACCCACTCCCTACCATTCAGGGCACAGTAACTACATAATAGGTACATCATCAACATTCACAGTGCAGATAAAAGTGACGTAATAATGCAGATAGTCCTTTTGCAGTGTCAGAGCTGTCCATGATTCATTTAACAAGGGGTTGATCAAGAGTCTGATTGCTGTTGAGTGTGGTAATCTGAAAATTCTGTTCATTCAGATGACAATGGTTGTAATACGATATGAGGGTGCCTGGACATAAATGTGAACACGATGTACAGATGCGCTGAGATTCTTTCTTGCTACAGCCACACAAGTATATCATCTACACCAACAATAATATAAATTGTTGTGCCATGATATAGAAAAAAATGATAATAGATATGAAAAGACTGATAAATACAGTTGTAAAAAGTGATGTTTCAATAATGCAGACAAACCTTTTAATGGTCCCAGAGTTGTTTATAATTAAGGTAGATCAGGGAGGTTCTGATAGCTTGGGGAAAAAAATCTGGCTAAAGTTAGCAGTGAGAAGAGAGCACAACACGGATGGTCAGGATCCTTTACCATGTTGGCTGCCTTCACATTAAAGTCTTCTGTAGATGGGAGGTTGGAGCATGATTGACTTGCCTAGGTTTGCCACTTACTGCAGCCTTTTGCGTTCCTGGACACTTAGGTTTCCACACCAGGCCATGATGCAACCAGTCAGTATACTTTCCACAGGCCACCACAGTACAATATTGAGGTTTGATCGCAGATTTGACAACATGCTGAATCTCAGCAGACTGCTCATGAAGTTAGAGTGTGTTTTTCATGTTGGATTCAAAGTACAGGCTTCACGAAACAATAACTGGCCTAAAATAGTTCAGTCTAAGATCAGTATGTTATGCCTAAACAAGGGAAAGTACAAGGGGATGAAGGAGGAATTGACGAGGGTAGACTGGGTATGCAGGCTGGATGGAGGGACGGTTGAGGAATAGTAGTGGGCTTTCAAAGAGGTTTTTCACGGTGTTCAACAAAAGTATATTCCAGTTAAAAGGAGTGGGGACAGCCAGCCTTGGATATCTCAGGAGATTAAGGAAGGGATCAAACTAAAAGTTTATGTGTTCTAAGTCGCCAAGAGCAGAGGAAACTTAATGAATGGGATAACTTTAAGAAGCAACAAAGAACAATGAAGTGAGCAATAAAGAAAGGGGAAAAGATGTGCATAAAATATAAAATAAAGGACAAATTTTTTTGTAATTATACAAAGCAGAAAAGGGTGGCTAGAGTGAAGATTCTAGGAAGGAGAAATGATAACCAAAAAATGGCTCAGGCTTTGAATGACTATTTTGTGTCCGAATTCACGGTGGAGGAACACGTCGAACAAGCCAAGGACAGATGTTATGGATGTGATGGGAGGTGAGGGCCGAGATGTAATAGCTATCACTAAAGAGATAGTACTGAGAAAATATGTGGGTTTAAAGATAGAGAAGTCCCCTGCTCCTGATGGAATGTATCCCAGGGTACTGAAAGAAATGGTCGGTTATAGTTGAGGCTTTGTGTTAATTTACCAAAATTCTCTGGACTCTGGACAGGTCCTGGTGGACTGGAAGGCGGTGAATGTCACACCGCTCTTCAAAAATGTATGTAGGCAAAAGGCAGGGGACTATAGGCCAGTTAGTTTAACATCTATAGATGGGAAAATGCTTGAAGCTTTCATTAAAGAAGTAAGTAATAGCAAGGCATCTGGAGCAAAATGGATTCATCAGGCAGACGTGGATTCAGCAAAGGTAGGTCCTGTTTGATGAAATTCCAGAATCCTTTGAGGATATAACGTGTGCTACATAGAGGGAAACAGATGGATGTAGTTCACCTGAATTTCCAGAAGGCGTTCCATATAAAAGATGTATACATAGATAAGTTGGGGTGATGTATGAGCATGGATAGAGGATTTGTTAACCAATAGAAAGCAGAAAGTTGGATTAAAGGGGTGTTTCTGGTTGGCAATCAGTGGTGTGATGGGTACTGCAGGGGTCGGTGTTGAGCTTGCAACTGTTCACAAAATACATTAATGAGGTGGAAGAGGGGACAGAGTGTAATGTGTCTCATTTTATTGATGACACTAAATTGAGTGGAAAAACAAATCATGTAGGGGATATGGAGAGTCTGTAGAGAGATATGGATAGCTTAAGTTTGTGGGCAAAGGTCTGGCAGATGGAGTACAATGTTGGTAAATGTGAGGTTATCCACTTTAGAAAGAAAAATGGAACATAAGATTATTATTTAAATGGACAGCGGTTGCAGCAGGCTGCTGTGCAGAAGGACATGGGAGTGCCTGTGCATGAATCACAAAAGGTTGGTTTGCAGGTGTAGCAGGTGATCAAGAAGGCAAAAAGCAAATGGAGTGTTGCCCTTCATTGCTAGATGGATTGAATTTAGGAGTGGGGTGGTGGGGGGGCATGCTGCAACTGTACTGGTGTGGCCGCATTTGGAGTATTGCATGCAGTTCTGGTCTCCTTACTTGAGAATAGATGTACTGGCTTTGGAGGCAGTGCAGAGGAGGTTCACCAGGTTCATTCCAGAGAAGAGGAGATTTAGCCTATGAAGGGAGATTGAATCATCTGTGTCTTAGCTCCCTGGAATTTAGAAGAAGGAGAAGAGATCTTATATAAAATTTTATATCTTATATAAAATTATGAAAGGCATAGATAAGATAGGTAAGTTGTTCCCATTTGTGTGGGGGGGGGGGGGGGGGAGACTAGGACTAGGGGATATCGCCTAAAAATCAAGGGTAGTAGATTTAAGAGGGAGATGAGGATGAACTGCTTTTCCCAGAGGGTGGTGAAACTATGGACTTTGCTGCTCATTGAAGCAGTGAAGGCGAACTCAGTAAATATATTTAAGTCAAAGTTGGATAGATTTTTACATAGTAGGGGAATTAAGATGTAGAGACCTATTCTCTTCTGAATGTCAGCATGTTTAACTTAGATTATTGATGCTCATCTCGTTCTCTGTTCCATAACATAATCCAACAATAAATTCAGTTTAATGTTATTTATTGATGTAAATACAATTTCAAACTGTGTTGCATTTCATATTTGACAGTATACAATTTCTTCAGTTGTAGAAACATTGTTAATGATTACAGTTCTTTGAAATTACTTGATAACGAGATAGTTAAGATAGCTTAGGATATTTGAAATACTATAGCTTGAGCTTGAGGTCAACACACATTATCAAAACATGTTCTTACCTCGACCATCAAACAAGACTGCTTGCTGGATCCACAAAGACAAACTGACCCCTGCCCCTCCCATTCCAAAATAACCCAGACACTTAACCTTCACAGAATTGGTAAAAATTCTAAACAAGCAGTACTGTAAAAATACAAATATAGAAATTATAACATTTAATATTCTGGCCCCTAATTATTATGATTAAAATAATAATTACCAAAACAAAGAAATCAAAAGGCTACATGGTGACAAATCAATTATTAAAATTGTTAGAATTCTCATTATCTAGCAATAGATAAATTTTGGTAATCAGACAAATCAGAAAACCAGTTTTAATTTTGACCTGAACTTGCTGAATGAACTCTCGCTCATCTTGAAAAGTGCCAACAATTTTCCCAATCAACTATGAATTCTGAAGATCTGAATCGTCCACAATGATCACAATGTTAGAACGTGAGGTTACGTTTACGATTAAACCATGTCCATTGTTCATGTAACATAGGGAGATATTCTTTTACCCATCTTTTCCAAAACAAATCCAACATAAATTGGACCTGCCTCCACCTGTGGTGAGAATATATGTCTTCCTTCCAAAATTGTCCCGGTGGCATCAATGGCTTAGTCTTAAGAAGTAGAAAGTGATTTGGAGTAAGACCTTCGAGATCATTTGGATCCATTGAAGCCTTGGCAATTGGATGGCTATTAAGAATAACTTCAATCTCACACAAAACTCTGTGAAGACCTTCTTCGTAAGATTTTGTATTTTTAATGCAGAATTAATAATTTTCCTTACTGAACAAATTAAGCTTTCCCATAAACTGCATGATGTGATCCAGTAGAAGGATGGAAAATCCAATTAACATCCTTTTGAAGCATCACATCATGAATTTGATTCTGATTCCAGTCTTTATTCACTTCTTTCAACACTCGTTGTGCTCTGATAAATTAAGATCAGATCTTATTTCTTTCACTTGACCCTATCTGACAATAAATTGCTGAAGAGCATTGATAAAAGAATCTGTATCAAGAGAGGCTGTAACTTCTATATGAATTGCTCTTCTAGCTAAACAAGAGAAAAATCAAACCATAACGTTTCACAGGACTCATTCCTTTTTTAACTTCAAGAAATCCAAAATAATAAATTCCAACATAAGAAAATGTTGTAAATGTTGGAAAATCATCGTGAGGTAACTCGGCCATTGACTGCTGTCCTGATGTATTTATACGTCAACATATTACACATTTAGATATTGCTTTTCTAATTTTTATTGTACCACTTTGAATCCAATATATCTGATGTAATTTGGATAATATATGGTTACAACCACCATGTCCTTACTCATGAATATGACAAAGAATTAAATCAGAAATGTAAAAATCTTTGGCCAAACACTACATGTTTAGTTTCTTCTGGCATAGCAGCCCTCAGTACCTTATTCTCTAAAATGGAGTAAAGATTGTTTCACTGATATTTATTCTTCTTTTCCAACATGAGATTTTATCAGCAAATCTGTTCTTCTGACAAAAGTGGATAATTTCAATTTCTGCCTTTTCCAGTTCTTTCATTGTAAGTGATTTGGTTTTCAGAGTCTTCTTATGTGATAGATCTTCTTAAGTTCTAACTTGTTTAGCTGATTCTGAACAAGAACATCGCCTGAATGTTTTTTTATTGTCTTTGCTCTGTTGAAGAGGTCCGCTCTTCAAATCTTAACTTCCAAGCTGCACCCCTTTTCAAGTGAGGCCAAGATGGAAAGTAACGAATCAAATGAATTACTGAATCAACTTCTTCACTCTGTATTTGAGTAGTATTCGCATTCATGCTTTTGACTTTAGGATCTTCAATGAAAATTGCTTTCAATCCTTTAGGATTCTGAAGCCATTCTTTCGGAGATTGTTTCAGCAATTGAGGTCCAGATATTCACATTTCCTTTCTCAAAAAAAAAACTTGGAACTTAAACCTTGAGAAGCCCATCAGCTGGATTGTTAACTCCATTAACATAACATTGAATTGCATTTGAAACTTTATCAATTCTGTTAGCTACAAAAGTCCGAAATCTTGTAGTTCTATTGTTAATGTATTTAAGAACAGAAGTATTATTGGTCCAAAAAATTGAGTCTATTAGTTCCATCTGCAGTTCCCTTTTCAACCTTGTGTACATTTGACCAGCCATGGTAGCTGCTACTGATTCAATTTGAGGAATAGTGGGTGGCCTTAATGGTGCCCCCCTTGCTTTGGCCATTACAAATTCACAATGATACTCATCTTGGTTATTACGCAATAACAGATAGTTCCATAACCACCTTCACACGCATCAGCAAAATGATGCAGTTGTGCTGATGTCATGTTTCCAAAATTTGTGGGTTTGAAACATCTGGCGACTTTAAAACCTTCTAGCTTGTAAAGATCTTGATTGCAACTCAACCATTCTTGTGCAATAGAGTCAGGTATAACATCATCCCCACCAATTCCTTTCCTACATAAATCATGCAAGATTTTCTTAGCAATTTGGACAATTGGTGCCAGTACAGAATGACTGTTACTTATCCATTTGGTAAGTAAAATCCTCCTTTGGAACATATCGCTTGTAGTTCTCAATATAGACTAATTGCCTCTTCTTCTGAAGTGGGATAAACCAGACATCTACATAAAAGTTATTCATATTAGTGCTTGTAGCTTGAAAGCTAAATTAAGGGCATAAATTGGACAACTTGATGATGAGGTTGCTCCAAATAAATACACTGTCATTCTATATTCCACTGGACTCTTAGTGTAATCTCCATCGGGTCACCAAAGAAACCGTAATAAATCACGGTCTGTCCTTGGTAATTTCACTTGATGAAACATTGCTTCAATGTCTGCAGCGATGACAACAGATACTTTGCAGAATCTAGTTAAAACGCCGATCAATGAGCTGGTCAAATCTGGGCCTTGTAAAAGTTGTGAATTTAAAGAAACTCCATGAAATGTCACTCCACAATCAAACACTACTCTTAATTTTTTTCTTCTGTGGATGGCAAACTCCATGGTGTAGTAAATATCATTTTTTATCATCAGTATGTTCCAAAGTGTCATCTGGTACCTTTTCCGCGTAGTCTTTTGTTATCTTATCAGACATACTCTTGGTATAATATAGATAAAGGAAATACCTTTCTTAAATCTTCCCTTTAAATTCAACACACACTGTTCAGCAAAATATTTATTTTCTGGAATGCATACTTCTTCCATTTCCTTCATTCTTTTTCTCTTCTCTTTATTCTCAACAGATATCGTTGTGGCAAAAACACTTCCTTTTGTTTTCTGAAGAGATTGTGCCTTACATTTCTTTACATCTTTTACTTGAAATAAACGTATCTTTGATGTTACCATGTACTAGATCCATTACAATATCCATTTGTTCCTCCATAAATTCTACCATATTTATAAAAATAACTTCTTTCTCATATCTTTTCGAATACTCATTTGCAAAAACTTTCCATTAGGTAGTTTACATAATAATCTTCAAATTCTCAGATATTTAAGCTCCTGGAGATTGTCAATTTCAGCTGTAGAATTACAACATGCTCCTCAAAACAGAGTGTAAGCTTGTAAACCCTTTGTGTCTTCTGCTCTAATTGATGACGATGAATTAATCTTTTCCTTATGTGTTTCTTCAGTAACCTCTTGGCTTAGTTAAATCCTTCTGCTGGCGGCATAAGATGACAAATAAGATCATAATGTATGTAAACTGTTCTAAATAATATAGCTGTTCCACAGAATCTTGAGTCTTGCTTTCAATACCATGTTCAAAGGATCTCATGAACATTCGATATCACCACTAAAAACTTGAACTTGTATTTTAGGCAATGCAAACAAAGAGGGTGACTGTGTTATCAACGAAACCAATCTTTGCCTTGTAAAGTTTCCGTGTCCATTACTTTGCCCTCCAGGTCAATGTTGTTGCTGGAAATGCCCTTTCCATTCTTTCATCTGTATTCCTGACTGACGGTAATGTCAAGTACTCATTGTAAGGAGAACAACTTTCACTTCTACCTCTAGCTGGTGAGATCTCCAATGACATTTGTACATTTCAGCACCATGTCAGTCTGGTACACACCTTGTGGCTGCTGTACAACATTATAAGTCTATCTTTCATGTTGTCCTTCAAAACGTCTTTCTTTACCAATAGATACTCGCAACAAGTTGGTTCTAATTTTAGATTCTTCCAAAGTATCTAATATCTTCTCTACGGCCTTAGCAGCAGCAACGTTTGCTTGCATCTCGTCTCTTATTTAACTCAAAATTCATGCCCTCTTCCTGATTTCTTAAATGCTCCTCATGCACTTTTAGTTCCACCCTTTGTTGTCACTCCCATTCGTCTAAAGCCTCTTTATCCTTAAGTGCTTTTTCCTTCGGATAAAGAACAGCCAAATTAGCGTGCGCCTTTTCATGCCTTGATGCAGTACTCGAAACCTTGGAATTTGCATTTGAACTTTGGTGGCTTCTTTTACTTCCTGCATTTGATACACTAGTAGCGGCAGCTCCACTGCTCCTGGAAGAACACACAACCAGACGGGTTGAGCTCAGTGAGCAGAAAAACTGGTTTAATGCTGGCTGCTGAGCTGGGCTTATACTCCCAGCCCGGACCTGGCTGAGAACTGCGCTGGGGGGGGGGGGGGGGGGGGGGGGGGGGGGCGCCGACGTCACTTGGGCATCACATGGTCCCCCAGCGCAGGCTTCTGAGCCCGGCGCTGAGAAGAAGGGGAAACCCCTGATGGCGCCATTTTGGCTGGCTGCCCCGCCGCTTGGATTACAAGCAGGGCTGGTTCGCCTGCCTAGTGGCATGCCGCCACACAGCCCACCCCAGAACCAGTGCCAATGTCCTTTTTAGCTGGGCGGCCTCGCTTCTTGGGCTAGATCACAATCACTGGTTCGGTGGGGTCGAGGTACGCTGGCTTCAGCCTGTCCACAGTAAACAGCTCCAACCTGCCGCTGATGTTCAGTGTGAACATAGACCCTGAATGCTGGGCAACCCTGGACGGCCCCTCCTAATGTCTCTGTAGAGGTGCAGCGGTGGGGGTGTGAAGGAGTCCAAGTGGGCCCAGAGGTGGGGAAGTAGCTCATGCAGCGACCACTGGGGAATGTGAGGCGCATTGATGAACTCACTGGGCAGTGCCAGCAGAGCGCTGTAGACCAGCTCTGCTGGTGACACCTGTAGATACTCCTTGGGTGTGGAGCGGATGCCCAGGAGCACCCAAGGCAGTTCGTTCACCCAGTCAGGACCAGTGAATCGGGCCATAAGTGCCAACAAGGTGGTGGTACAGATGCTTGACCAGCCCATTGGCCTGCGGGTGATAGGCCGGGGTGTGGTGTAGCTCTATCCCCAACCTGTTGGTGAGCTGTGCCCAGAGCGCAGAGGTGAACTGGGTGCCCCGATCGCTGGTGAGGTGATTCGGAATGCCGAACTGGGCAACCCAACAATGCAACAGCACTCGGGAGCAGGAGTCCATGGAGGCATCTGGCATTGGGATTGCCTCGGGCCAATGAGTAGTGTGGTCTACCATTGTGAACAGGTAACGGTTGTCCCATGAAATGGGTAAGGGCCTGACTATGTCCACGTAAATGTGGCTGAACCATTCCCGGACGTGTTCGAACTCTTGCACGAGCGCCCTGGTGTGCCTTTGCACCTTGGACATCGGCAATGGGTGCATGTTCTGGCCCAGCCTGCGATTTGCTTCCGCAGCCCATGCCAATTGAAGCGCACTTCCACCATACAGACCGTGGACCTGATGGACAGGTGCGAAAGGTCATGGATGTGATGGAAGACTTGCCTGCGCCACTGCTGGGGAACCACTGGCCATGGGGTGCCCATGGAGACATCACACAGGATGGTGCCTTCGCCGCTAGGAGTCAGGAGGTCTCGGAACCGCAGGCCCATGATGGCAGTCCTGAAGGCTTGCATCTCCTTGTCGGACTTCTGGTCCCAGGCAAGCTGGTTAAAGTCAAGTCCGGGTGTCAGCGTGCAGATGGCCGGTCGTGAGAGTGCATCTTCGACCACGTTGTCCTTCCCCGCCTTGTGCCGAATGTCGGTGGTAAACTCCGACACGAAGGAGAGGTGACGCTGCTGGCGGGCCGACCAGGGATCCTTTGCCATTGTGAGTGCCTGAGTGAGGGGTTTATGGTCAATGAAGAAGGTAAAAGTCCTCCCCTCCAAGAAATAGCGGAAATGCTGCACCGCCAAGTACATGCTCAATAACTCACAGTCAAAGGCATGATACTTGCACTCTGGTAGGTGGAGAAGCTGGCTGAAGAATGCCAGAGGCTTCTATTGTTCATTCACCTGCTGCTCCAGGACGGCACTGATGGCTGTGGCAGAGGCATCGACAGAGAGCACAATATGCAGGTCAGTGTGCAGGTGGGAAAGCATGGTAGCCTTTGCGAGGGTGTCCTTGGTGGCCTCGAATGCACTGCAGGCCTCTGGGGTCCAGGTGAGCGTTTTGTGCTTGGCTGTGATGAGGCCGAATAGCAGCTGCATGATGAATCCTGGGATGAATCGGTTACAGAAGTTGACCATACCCGCGAACTCCTGCAGCCCCTTGAGATTGTCCGTGTGTGGAAACTCCTTGATAGCGGCGACCTTCGTAGCGGCAGGTGTGACTCCTTCGGCCATGATGATATGGCCCAGGAACTGCATGGACTCTTTCCCGAACTGGCACTTGGCTGGGTTGATGGTGAGGCCGAAGTTGGCCAGCTGGGAGAAGAGGGCACGCAGGTGGGCCTTGTGTTGCACCCGATCCCTGCTGGCAATGAGGATGTCATCCAAGTAAATTAAGATGAAATCCAGGTCCCTGCCCACTGAGTCCATGAGGCACTGGAAAGTCTGAGCGACATTCTTTAACCCAAATGGCATGCGAAAGAATTCGAAAAGCTGAAGGGGATGATAATGGCTGCCTTGGGTATGTCCTCAGGGTGCACCGGGATTTGGTGATACCCACGCACCAGGTCAACCTTGGAGAAAACTCTCATATCATGCAGGTTGACCGTAAAGTCCTGGATGTGAGGGATGGGGAAATGGTCAGGACTGTCGCCTCATTTAGCCATCAATAGTCTCTGCATGGGCACCAGCTGCCAGAGGCTTTCTGGACCAGGTGGAGCAGCGAGGCCCACGGGCTATTGGAGCGCTGGATGAATTCCAGCTCCAGCAGATGCGAAAACTCTTCCTTTGCCACCTGGAGCTTGTCAGACGGGAGCCAGCATGCCTTGGCGTGAACCAGCGGACGCTGGGTGGGGATGTGGTGGAACACCCCGTGGCACGGTGAGGCAGCGGAGAACTGTGGCCTGAGGAGGGCCGGGAACTCATCCAGGATTTGCTGGAACTCGGCTCTGGGCGTGCTGATCCTGGCCACCCACAGCTGCTCTGTGCAGGAGGCATCGAGGCGAATGGCCTGGAAATTCCAGGCGTCTACCAGGTGTCTACCTCAAATGTCCACCAGGAGGCCATAAGCGAGGAGGAAGTCAGCACCCAGGATGGCAGTTGGAAGGGACGAGACTGTGAACCTCCACAAGAACTTTTGCTGGCCGATTTGGAAGTGGGCTGTCTTGTTCCCATATGTCCAGATCTCTGTTGCATTGGCCGCACGGAGGGGAGGTCCTCGAGGTCAGTTCCTGGATTCGATGACTGTGGCCGGGATGACGCTGATCTGGGCCCCATTGTTGATGAGGAAGCGCCGGCCACTGACTGAGTCCCACAGGTAGAGGAGGCTGTGTCCTTGGCCAGCCGCCGCAGCCATTAACTGTGGCCAACCTGCTCATTTCCCTGGAACGAACAGGGCTGATGACACTTCCAAGCCTTGGCTCCCCATCGCTGGTGGTAGAAGTACAGGCCTGGAATGGATGCTGTGCCCCTGGTTATGCTCTTGGTGGCCCCTGCAGGGGCCGGGTGTTCTATCACAGCACTAGGGGCAGGCTTGGCATGGTCATGCCCATGCCTCGTGACCTGCTGGACTGTCGAGCCCTCTGGGAATCACTCAAGCCATAGCACTTGGGCCTTCTGAGCAACCTTCCTCGGGTCGGTAAAGCTCTCTTGGGCCAGTAACGGCCGGATGTCGTCGGGCAGATGGTTGAAGAAAATTCACTCAAAGAGTGGGCAGTTGGAGTGATCACCCATGAGCATGAGCCTCTCATCCATCAGCTCCACTGGGGACCTGTCCCCCAAGGCATCGAGGTGCAGCATCTGAGCGGCACGCTGGCGTCTGGATAGTCCGAGGGATCCGGTGGGCACTCGCTCGATGGTCCCATATTTGTCTTCGGCGGGCAGGTGCTGAACGAGGTGCAGCACATGTTTGGCAATGGCCTGATCCAGGGCAGCGACCACATGGTAGAGTTTGGTCATGTCGGACGAAATCTGGTGGAGGTGAAACTGGGCCTCCGCGTGGCCAAACCAGGTCTCTGGCTCCTGAACCCAGAAGACAGGCAGCTTGACGGCTATAGCACTGATCCCAGGTTCGCTCATGTTGGGTTCAAAGACGTTTGAACCAATCAGGGTCACCAGTTGTAGCCGCAGCTACACTGCTACTGAAAGAAAACACACACAACCAGATGGATTGAGCTCAGTGAGCAGAAAAACTGGTTTATTGTTGGCTGCCGGGCTGGACTTATACTCCCAGCCCGGACCTGGCTGAGAACCGCACTGGCCAGCTGTCCCGCCACGTGGATTACAAGCAGGGCCGGTTCACCTGCCTAGTGGTGAGCCGCCACAAGCTATGCATTTCCTCTTGTAAGTCATTGTAATGTTTACCTTTTCCTTAGGATCAGATACATCTATCAACAGTTCCACTTTCTTGTCATATTTTGGTGACCCTCCTTGAGCCATTTCCCAGCCACTGGCTAGCTGTTCATCTGATGCCATTTGCTTTCGACTGATCACACATTTTTTTTCTCAGTTGCTGATATCTTCTCTGCTTCTATTGCATCCAACAGTCCATCCATCAGGACTGCTTTGGTTCTGTCTATGCTCAAATCACGCTGTGGTAATTCGTCCTTAAGATCCTAAACCCCATCTATCAGAAGATGGCGAATCACGGCAGTTTGTCTTCGGCTGGTAACCAAGACCTGGTTCATCCAAACTTTGGTGATGCTCCTGTAAGAATCTTCACACCCTGGTAACCTACAAATCCTCTGCTACACGCAGAGAGTCAAAAGCAAACTCCTTATCTTTCACAAAACTGTAAGCTGGTTTTGATTCATTTTCAAACTCTAAACATTCCAAAGCTTGCAGATGGATTGCACTGGTTTACATGGAATTTTTACATCAAATTTCACTTTCTTAATAAAAGATTTCAATCACAGTCAGTGTCGTGTTTGCTAACAAATGTAGAGACTTCTGAATGTCGGTATATTTAACTTAGATTATTGATGCTCATCTTGTTCCCTATTCCATAACATAATTCAACAATAAGTTCAGGTTAATGTTGTTTATTGATGTAAATACAATTTCAAACTTGTGTTGCATTTCATATCTGATAGAATACGATTTCTTCAGCTGTAGAAACATTGTTAATAATTACAATTCTTTGAAATTACTTGATAACTTGAAATAGTTAAGACAGCTTGCGATATTTGAAATACTGTAGCTTGTTGTTGAGGTCAACGAACATTATCGAAACACATTCTTACCGATAATCAAGCAAGACTTGAGATGAGCAGACCAGCCATGATCTCATTGAAAGGTGGAGTAGGCTCGATCGGCTGGATGGCCGACTCCTGCTCCAATTTCTTGTGTTCTTATGTTCATTGTCTTCCTCTTGTAACAAGGCACACTGCAAAGAATTCTAAATGTAATCTCTGCCCAATATATCACACTTAAAACACTGCCAATATATTTTTTTACTGGATTAGCAGGTTAATTAGTGCAAACAAATAGTTCCACATCATAAAAGCAAACATTTGCGAATGTTATTTCACGCTACTTAGTATTTCACTGATTTTGTTTTCAGGTACATGATTCTGCAATTTTTGTCCTCAGGATCTCTTCAACTTACATTGAGCACTCAGTCTTCTGCTGAAGCTCCTTATCCATGGAAGTGATGGACGAGCAACTGCAGACACCCAGTTTTGGAAAGGCACTGTGAGGCGGAGTTGACAAGAGCCTTGTCACACAGACGACTTCTGAACGAGCCACAGCTTCAACAATAGGTTGAGCAAGATGCATAATTTGTAAATATCTTTAAAAAATGTCCATCAGGAAGATTAAATTTAACTGTTAACCATTCAAATGAAGCAAAGTTGCCTCAGATATATAAATGCCCAAGACTCTGAATAGCCAGTCCACCCCATTCTCTAAAACCTGCATCCAGTATAGAAAGCTGAAAAGGATGATTGTTAATAATAGGGCTGGTTATGGAAATATTTAGAAGACAAAAAAATTATTCTAAATTGTGCCCATATCCTTAATATATGTCCCATCAAAGGATTATCAGTTAATTTTGAAAATGAAAAAGGAAATGAAGAGCCCAAAACTCTCAACAGAGCCAACTTTTTGGAAAAGTTCAATCCCATTTCCACCCAAGCAGGACAATCATCTAAAGCAGGGGTCAGCAAAATGGTCTATATTGACCCCTGTGGGTGGATGGGACTATCCAAGGGGTCGATAAATGTCTAGGCTATATAGAGAAATATAGAGAACAAAACAAAGGACTCTACATCACCTTTGTTTACCTCACCAAAGCTTTCGACACCGTTAGCAGGAAAGGGCTTTGGCAAATACTATAGCACCTCGGATGACCCCCAGAGTTCCTCAGCATGGTTATCCAACTGCACAAAAACCAACAAGGTCGGGTCAGATACAGCAATGAGCTCTCTGAACCCTTCTCCATTAACAATGGCGTGAAGCAAGGCTGCGTTCTCTCACCAACCCTCTTTTCAATCTTCTTCAGCATGATGCTGAACCAAGCCATGAAAGACCTCAACAATGAAGACGTTGTTTACATCCGGTACTGCACGGATGGCAGTCTCTTCAATCTGAGGCGCCTGCAAGCTCACACCAAGACACAAGTGTAACTTGTCCGTGAACTACTCTTTGCAGACGATGCCGCTTTAGTTGCCCATTCAGAACCAGCTCTTCAGCGCTTGACGTCCTGTTTTGCGGAAACTGCCAAAATGTTTGGCCTGGAAGTCAGCCTGAAGAAAACTGAGGTCCTCCATCAGCCAGCTCCCCACCATGACTACCACCCCCCCACCCCTCCACATCTCCATCAGGCACACAAAATTCAAAACGGTCAACCAGTTTACCTATCTCGGCTGCACCATTTCATCAGATGCAAGGATCGACAACGAGATAGACAACAGACTCGCCAAGGCAAATAGCGCCTTTGGAAGACTACACAAAAGAGTCTGGAAAAACAACCAACTGAAAAACCTCACAAAGATAAGCGTATACAGAGCTGTTGTCATACCCACACTCCTGTTCGCCTCCGAATCATGGGTCCTCTACTGGCATCACCTACGGCTCCTAGAACGCTTCCACCAGCGTTGTCTCCGCTCCATCCTCAACATTCATTGGAACAACTTCATCCCTAACATTGAAGTACTCGAGATGGCAGAGGCCGACAGCATCGAATCCACGCTGCTGAAGATCCAACTGCGCTGGGTAGGTCACGTCTCCAGAATGGAGGACCATCACCTTCCCAAGATCGTGTTATATGGCGAGCTCTCCACTGGCCACCGTGACAGAGGTGCACCAAAGAAGAGGTACAAGGAGTGCCTAAAGAAATCTCTTGGTGCCTGCCACATTGACCACCGCCAGTGGGCTGATATCGCCTCAAACCGTGCATCTTGGCGCCTCACAGTTCGGCGGGCATCAACCTCCTTTGAAGATGACCGCAGAGCCCACCTCACTGACAAAAGACAAAGGAGGAAAAAAGCCAACACCCAACCCCAACCAACCAATTTTCCCCTGCAACCGTGTCTGCCTGTCCCGCATCGGATTTGTCAGCCACAAACGAGCCTGCAGCTGACGTGGACATTTACCCCTCCATAAATCTTCGTCTGCGAAGCCAAGCCAAAGAGATAGAGAAATTTATAATTGATGATATTTATTTGTTTATTTTACATGCTTGGGGGTCGATGAAAGATTCTATGAAGTTTAAAAAGTTTGTCGACCCCTGATCTAAAGCATTAAAATGTAATAACCATAATATATTTCATAAATTAACTGCCCAATAATAATATCTAAAGTTTGGGAGTGACAAACCTCCATTCCTTTTATTTCTTTGAAGATAGGTTTTATTTGATCTGCCTTATATAAGACAAAATAATTGAATCTAATGTCAAAATAGATTTTAGGAACAAAGATTGATCAGGATTGGAATATATACAAAAATGTAGGTAAAATATTTATTCTAATTGCACTTTGACATAAAAAAGGTGTCCACCCTGACCAATGGTTCAGTAGTTTCGTCTCATCTGTGGAGGGGAGCAACACTTTGGATCAATTAAACTTCAATAGAACTGGGATAGGAAATCAAACAAATTTTAAGTGGGGGGGGCAGGGAAAGAGAGAACAGAGAGACTGGGTGAGAAATGGAGGTGTGGGTTGAGAAAGGGATGTAGCAGCTTATGGGGAGCAACCAACAAAACTTCACCTCCCTCTCTCTCTCCCAAATTGTAATTGTTTCTCTCTCCATAGATATTATTCGACCTATTGAGTGCTTCCACCATTTTGGGTTTTGATTTCGGGTTCCAAAATCTGCTTTTTTTTGTTGCTTTTCGGTCATTTTATGTCCGGACTTGAGATTGACTTCTGTTGCCATTTCAGAAAATGCAAGAACACAAGAAAATCGTGATAGGAGGAGGCCACTTTGACACTCAAGTCTGCCCCACCATTCCACACGATCGTCGTTGGATTGGCCCAGGCCTCATCTCCTCTACTGTGTCTATTCCACTAGCCGACAATGATTCAAGATTAATTTATTCCTTTTTTGTCATGTTCAAATACATGATATTCTTTGGTTTACCATAAAGGTGCACAAAGGCATTGCCCAGCGACCCCAACAATAAGAGAAAGAGAAGCAAATGAAAGTCCCTTCAGAGACATTGATCTCCCAAAAAACTGATCTACTGCCCCTTTAAAGTGGCCCCAAGGATCAAGCTACCACAACCCAGAAATCCCGGTGTATTCCATTGGAATTTGTTCTGAGGCACCTCAGCTTTAAATGACTGCCCTCTAATCTTGTGACTGAGTGGCCTGAGAGTTAGCCTCAGCATCACCAAAGACAGTAATAGCCCTGGTTATAGAGGTGCACCAACCATCGCAAATATTGTTCTTATAACCCTTTTCAAATTTGGACCAGTTGCTTTTTGTGAAACATGTTCTGGACCTAACGTGACATTCCTCAGCCTGCACGATGTGTAGATTCAGTGAAAAGAAGTTGAATCTTGCTTCATAAATTGTTTGCAAAACTGAAATGACAGTTATACAAGCTATATATCCCCGCGAAGCCAAGCCAAAGAAAAGAAAGATATCATACATTACAAGCCTCGCTAGGTCAAGGTGCTAATTGGATAGGACAAGAACCAATCATTTCTCCGCTGCTTTGTGGGAGAGAGGAATCTAGCCCAGAAACAGAAAATGGAACTGTGGGACTGCAGGGAGCGCAGCGCAGATTTACAAGGATAGTTCACGGGATGGCAGGATTGACATATGCTGAAAGGTTAGAAAGACTGGGCTTATATGCGATGGAATTTAGAAGGATGAGGGGAGACATGATTGAGATTAGATCATCTTATATATCAAGGGGCTAGGCAGGGTTGTAGTGATATGCCATTACCCCACTAGGTCACCAGGGGCCACCACCTGATGACCCTGTATATAAAGCCGATCAGAGGTCATGCTCCTCCTTCTGACCTGGGCTTGCACAGAGGCAAGACCTAGCTGTATATATCACTCAATTAAAGCCTGCATTTAACCTTCACTCTGCACTATGTGATTGATGTCGGTCTCAATTTAATAGAGTAATTTATATCTGGGATGGAAGCTACTCCTGTCCTCGCCCACACTCCCGACTGCACCTAAACCAGATCTAAGGATCCGAAAATGGAGGTGTCCCCCATGCACGTGCAGCTGAATACTGACCAGGCGGGGAGCTGTGGGACCAAAGCCGTGGCGGAGAGATGGACTCGCGCAGTGACCGAAGACTGCGAGAGGGACAGAAGCACCTGGGAGCAGGAACAGCCCAGAGCCCTGCCTGTTAAGTAACTCTCCGGGAGCGGGTCCAGCCACGCAGCCCACTGGGCTCCTCCTTGATAGCCAAGGGTTGCGACAAGCACGGGCAGAAGGCGTACAGCAAGTATCCCTCCCAATCTCAATCTACTATAAGGACCGCGAGGACAGCCCGTTCCCCCAGAGACAACCCCAGCTTACCCCGACTCCCTAGAGGGCGCCCATACTTCCCCAAGATCAAGTGGCCGCGTGGAGAAGGGATCAGGCTTGGTATGTGCCCCCACTGCCACAGAATCAGAGACTCAAGTTCAGCCAGGTGCTAAGGCCGAACAGGCTGGAACTGGATCCCAGGACCCCCGGGGCAAGCACTAACTTCAATCGGTGGTAGAGATGTTTCCTAAACTATGTGGGGGTTGATGGGGCATCAGAGGAAGAAATGCTTATGCTACTGATAGCGCAGCTGGGGGATCACCCATACTCCCATATACAGAATGCTAAGTCCTATCAAGAGGCTATGAGCACCTTTCAGAGACACCTTACAGAGGGCATAGCGAGCTCCACTCCAGACAGCGGCTCATGACCAGGTCGCAGCAAGCCGGGGAGTCTATTAGGGATTTCATCCTCGCCCTGATGGACTTAGCTAGGAAGTGTACTTTAAAAACTGTATCTGCTCAAGAGTATTCGAATGAGCTCATAAGAGACAGGATTTTAGCGGGTGTCAGATCTACCGAGATCAGGCAGATGCTGCTAGGAAAGGGGACAGTCAGGCTGAAAGAGCAAGAAATTATCATAGAGGCTCTGGAAGATACTAGAAAGGAACTGGAGGAGTATACACTGCTGGATTCATTAGCCCTGCACAGGGAGAGGAAAACTAGGGCTCAGGGGCAACATATAACAGCAGTGTCTCCACTGGAACGCTCCAAGTGCTCCTTTTACGGGCAGCACAAGCAGCCCTTGAGCTCTCTGCCCAATGAGAGGAGCGAGATGTTCAAACTGCAGAAAGTAAGGGCATTATGCAGAAGTCTGCAGAAGCCCTGAGGCTCCTGCCAAAGCCTCTTCTCATGCAAATGAGAGGCGGGAAATCTCTTCTTCTTCTTCCTCAGGTAAACAGAAACAGAGTGCCATGTGCAGCCGGCCATGTTGGACAAAGGATGCTGGACAGAAGACACCACCAGCGGGGGAGGAATACGACCCAGAGTTCTACTATGATCTGGATGCTGAATACCAGAACGGAGGACATGCCGTGCTGGCTTCGCTATGTCTGAACTAGGTGAGTCCACACGATATATCAAATGCGACTGTTAGTATTAAAATGAATAGGTGGAAAGTAAATTGCCTGATGGACAACGGGAGTACTGAAAGACCGGGGGCCTAGAAGAGTGCTTTGCCTTGAACGCATACTCTAGTGACCACCAGATTTTGTTCGGGTCCAACAGCTACACAGCTAAAGTGACACACTTCTGCAAGGTCACATTGGAAGTACAAGGCACAGAGTACGAGGAATTTAAATTGTTAGTTCTCCCACGTCTCTGTGCTCCTATCCTGCTCGAGCTGGACTTTCAATGTCTATTGGAGAACATCACAATGGAACACAATGGGCCCCTTCCCCCGCTGCTCCTCGAGAAAAATCAGCTCTGTAACCTGACAGCCCTGAATGTAGAACCTCCCCCACTATTCACTCACCTCACCCCGGATTGGATGCCAATAGCCAGCAAGAGCAGGAGGTACAGCCCGCGGAATAGAGAGTTAATTAGAGAGGAGGTTCGCAGACTCCTACAAGAGGGCATTATAGAGAAGAGCCTCAGCCCCTGGAGAACCCAAGTAGTTGTAGTAAGGTTGGGGGAGAAGCAGCGGATGGTGGTCAACTACAGTCAGACCATCAACAAGTTTGCGCAGTTGGACGCCTACCCACTACCACGCATAGCGGACATGGTGAACAGCATTGCGGAGTATAAGGTGTTCTCCACTATAGACCTCAAGGCAGCGTATCACCAGTTGCCCATCAGAGAGAGTGACTGCATATACATGGCGTTTGAGGCAGATGGCAGACTGTACCAGTTTCTCAGTCTCCCCTTCGGCATCACTAATGGGGTGTTACTGTTCCAGCGGGAGATGTACCGCGTAGTAGATGAGTATCAACTCCAGGCGGTGTTCCCTTACCTTGACAATGTTACCATTTGCGGCCATTCTCAAGTTGACCATGATATGAACCTCAAGCGTTTCTTCCAGGAACATAACTTAACATACAATGAGGACAAATGCGTCTTTAGCTCTAAGAAACTGGCCATCTTGCAAAATGGGAAAATCAGCCTGGACCCTGCCTGCATGCGCCCAGTCCGAGACCTCCCAGTACCTCACACACAGAAAACATTAAAGAGATGTTTGGGACTCTTCACATACTATGTGTAGTGAGTTCCCAACTATGTCGACAGGGCCCACCCGCTCATAAAAGCCTTGGCGTTTCCCCTTGGCCCGGCGGCTGTCAAAGACTTTATAGAGATTAGGGACCTGATTCCAAAACCAACCCTGCGGGCCATAAATGAAACAATCCCCTTCCAAGTGGAGACGGATGCCTCAGATATAGCACAAGCGGTCACACTGAATCAGGAGGGGCAACCAGTGGCTTTCTTCTTGCGGACCTACAGAGGTCAGAGATGAGACACTGGGCAGTGGAGAAGGAGGCACAGGCCATCGTAGAAGATGTGAGGCATTGGAGACATTACCTGGCTTGTAAGCGCTTCACTCTGGTCACGGACCAACGATCCATGGCATTCATGTTCGACAACCAGAACAGGGGGAAAATTTTTAAAAATGACAAAATTTTGCGCTGGAGGATAGAACTGTCCACGTACAATTATGAAGCTCAATGAGCCCCTAGATGCGCTGTCCAGGGGCATCTGCGCGGCCCTCAATCACATGTTCCAGCTGCAGAGCTTGCACAATGTGCTGGGCCACCTGGAGTTTGCTAGATTGTTCCATTTCATAACGACCCACAATCTCCCATTCTCGGTGGAGGAGGTAAGGACAATAAACAAGGGCTGTCCCATCTGCGCAGTTCTACAAGCCAGACAGGGCTACATTGATAAAAGCCTCCAGACTGTTTGAATGCCTCAGCCTCGACTTTAAAGGCCCGCTCCCTTCCTACGACAGGAACATCTGCTTCCTTAATGCCATAGATGAATATTCCCGCCTACCTTTCGCAATTCCATGCCCCCGATGTGTCGGCAGTCACAGTAATAAAGGCCTGCAATCTAATTTCAGCATGTGTGGGTATCTCAGCTATATACACACCGACAGGGGTGCTGCATTCATGAGTGCAGAAGAGCAGCAGTACCCATGGGACAGAGGTATTGCCACAAGCCGCACTACAAGCTACAACCCCAGGGGTAATGGGCAAGTGGAAAGGGAAAATGTCAACTACTGTTGACCTGAAAGGCAAAAGACCTACCCCTGGCAAAATGGCAGGATATGTTTACTGGAGGCTTTACATTCGATACGCTCACTGTTGTGTACCGCCACAAACACGACTCCACGTGACTGCTTGTTTTCATTTTCAAGGAAAGCCGTGATGGGCATGGTGCTGCCTAGATGGCCGATGACACCGGGTCTGGCGCTCCTCCGGAAGCACTACAGGCCCCACAAAACAGACCCAGTGGCGGAGCCTGTGCAGCTGGGGCACTCAAACCCCCACTACGTGGTCGTCGCATTCAGGGATGGACAGGAAGATTCGGTAGCCATCAGGGACATCGCGCTTACCGGTATCATGTACGACAAGGAAGGATCACAGACTCCACGGACCCTGATGGACCAGCAAGACAGACAGCAGACTGGTGTCCGACTATCATATCACCCCAAAACGAACCTCCAACTGATACACCCCCAGCCGGTGCCCATCCAGAAAGCCCTACACCTCCCCAGCATACCCCATACTCTGCAGCTGATGAGTAGCTCTGTGCTCTCAACCATCCAACATCAGGACCCCCTACCCCCAATACCTCTACCTCTCCTGTCCCAGTACCCCAAAGGTCCTAGAGACTAAGGAAAATCCATCAGATCCTGGACTTATGAACTTACTTGGGGTGGGGGGCGTGGCCAAATTCCTTTAAGGTGGGGTGAATGTGGTGATATGCCATTACACCACTAGGCCACCCATCACCTGAAAACCCTGAGCTCATGCTTCTCTTCTATTAAAGCCTGCATTTTACCTTCACTCTGCTTCGTATGGTTGATGTCGGTCTCAAGGGTGAAATCAGATTACATGTTCCCAGTGTTGGGAAAGACTAGGACTGCAGGGCATAGCTTAAAAATACAGGGAAGGCCCTTTAGGACGGAGATGAGGAGAATATTTTCCACCCAGAGAAGTGTGAATCTATGGAATGCTTTGCCACAGAGGGTGGTCGGGGCAGATTTGCTGGATATGTACAAAAGGGAGTTAGATAAGGCTCTTGTGGGCAGGGGGGATAAGGCAGGGAATGGATACTGACAGAGAGTGATCAGCCATGATCTGAAAAATGGTGGTGCTGGCTTGACGGGCCATTTGGTGTACTCCAGCACCTGCTGTCTATTGTCTATTGAAACACAACCAAGAACAGAAGACGGGGCACAAATCCCAGATGTTGGCCAACGGGTGCAATGCCCGAACAACCATAGAACATCGCAGCACAAAAATAGACCCTTTGCCTCTTTCATTTTGCGACCAACTATTATTCAGCCTAGCCCCACTGACCAATTTCCGTTCATACCTCTCCCACCCTTGTACCTGTCCAAATTGTTTTTAATATCAAAATTGTGCCTGCGTTTACCAATTCAGCTGGCAACTCTCCACCACTCTCTGCGTGAAGAAGTTCCACCTATGCTCGAGATAAACTTTCACCCTTAACTCATATTCTCCACTTTTTTATCTCTCTTAATCTCAGTGGGAAAAAAGAACCTGCTTGATTTACTCTCTCTCTACCCACTGTGAATTTTACACAGGGCATGTGTGTTAATGAGCTTTTGGGAAAGTACCATGCAGAGATTAAGAACTTCAGAGTGTTGCCTGAACCAGCCCCTTGCATTCCCCAAAGCTATTTTGAGAACATGAAACACTGTTATCTTTTGATCAGTGAATCTAGGCCACCAAAAAGGAACAGAGAGGAATAAAATAGTTTCTCTGGAGAAAAATGGAAACAACGAAGGATAATTGACAGCTGTGGCAGAGTCTAAATGCTATAACCTGCTACAAACTAAAATCCAGTGCAGTAGGAGACAGCAAAGCTTCATGAAATCAATGCTGATTTGACCACAAGAACAAGAAAGAACCACCAATGTGCATCCCCTTGTTCTCTGACGATCCTCCTCCTAATCAGTATCTGAGGATGACGTCTGGGCTGCCTTCAGGAGAGTGAATCCAAGAAAAGCATTTGGTCCGCATGGACTACCCAGCTGAGTATTAAAAGTCTGTGCTGCTGACTAGCTTACCAGTGTATTCACAGATATCTTCAATATCTCACTCTGGCAGGGCGTGGTATGCTCCTGTTTCAAACCGGCCCAATCATACTGGTATCCAAGAACAGGGTTCAGTGGTGGCACAGTGGTGTAGAGATTAGCACAACACCTTTACAGTAACAGCAGTCAGGACTAGGGTTTGAACCCTGCACTGTCCGTAAGGAGTTTGTACGTTCTCCCCATGTCTGCATGGGTTTTACCTGGAGGATCTGGTTTCCTCCCATCGTTTTAAAAAAAATTAATTTTGTTATAAAAGGAGAAAAAAAAAGTCATAAATGTATAAAAAGCAATTGTGGAGTGATAAGTATAAATAACAGATTAAGTCATAAAAAAGGTACAGAAAACATAAGGCATGTCCACAATTCATAAACATATTAATAACTTTATCCTGATTAAAGAGGAATCCAAAGCCCATCCTGACTTTATCAACATTGTATGATAATAAACATACTTAATACTTAAAATGAAAACAGAAAGAGACAAAAAATAAAACCAAGACAGAGAGACCGAGACAGAGAGAGAGACCGAGAGAGAGAGAGAGACAGAGAGAGAGAGAGAGAGAGACCAAGAGAGAGAGAGAGAGAGAAAGAGAGAGAGAGAGCGATAGAGAGAGAGACCGAGAGAGACAGACCAACAGAGAGAGAGACTGAGACAGAGAGAGAGACAGAGTGAGAGAGAGAGAGAGACCGACAGAGAGAGAGAGACCGAGAGAGAGACTGAGACAGAGAGAGAGACAGAGAGAGAGAGAGAGACCGACAGAGAGAGAGAGAGACCGAGAGAGACAAACCAACAGAGAGAGAGACAGAGAGAGAGAGAGAGAGAGAGAGACCAAGAGAGAGAGAGAGAGAAAGAGAGAGAGAGAGGGAGAGCGATAGAGAGAGAGAGACCGAGAGAGACAGACCAACAGAGAGAGAAACGGAGAGAGAGACAGACCGAGAGAGAGACAGAGAGAGAGAGAGAGACCAAGACAGAGAGAGAGAGATAGAGAGAGAGACCAAGACAGAGAGAGAGACCGAGACAGAGAGGAGACCAACAGAGAGAGAGACTGAGACAGAGAGAGAGACAGAGAGAGAGAGAGAGATAGAGAGAGAGACCAAGACAGAGAGAGAGACCGAGACAGAGAGGAGACCGACAGAGAGAGAGAGAGAGATAGAGAGAGAGACCAAGACAGAGAGAGAGACCGAGACAGAGAGGAGACCGACAGAGAGAGAGACTGAGACAGAGAGAGAAACCGAGAGAGAGACTGAGAGAGAGAGAGAAAGACCAAGACAGAGAGAGAGAGACCGACAGAGAGAGAGACTGAGAGAGAGAGAGAGAGAGAAAGACCAAGACAGAGAGAGAGAGACCGACAGAGAGAGAGACTGAGAGAGAGAGAGACAGACAGACAGACAGACATACAGACAGACAGACAGACAGACATACAGACAGACAGACAGACAGACAGACAGACAGACAGACAGAGAGAGAGCAGTGTTTCTACAGTTTTACAGTTCAGCAGCAGCATCTGGGACTGGAACATGACAAGCTGGCAAGCTTGTGGAAAAATCCCATCAAAGAGACAGGTTGAGGGTTCAGCCTATTCAAAGCCCTTGTGGTCCATAGAAGAGATGGCTGGCTGTATAATATTTCACTTGAAATAAGGGAAACAAAAAGGAACTCTATGATGACCTGAAAGAAAGAGGTTATCATCTAGAAAACCCTGATGGGGCAAGTTTCTTTGGCAAGACACTGAAGTGGCTGATCAGAAGGAATCAGTTGTGAGTGTCCAACGAGCAATAAATCTCTCTCTGAAATCCAACAAGCACCTTCCTGAGCACCAAAGCCTGTTGAAATTCATAAATGTTAAATTTTGTGCACAGTATAAGAATTGCCTAAACTTGGAAGAGTGAGAAGTGTGATTGGACTATGAATCAAAAAACCTTTCTGAACTAACACACACATTACATACACATGGGCTTAAAATTAGAAGGGGTTAGGATTAGAATTAGAATTAGCATTAGAATTAGTTAGGTTAAGTTAATAGTAATAAATTAAGGTTTAATCCTGTTTTTATGTTTAAAGAAAATTAAAAACAACTTTTGTTTAAGTAACTGATTGTCTTGGTGAAGTTCTATTGTTGCTGGGTTTTGGGGTCCCTGGACTCATAACACTTCTCAACAACAAACTCAATCATGGACTCATTTAAGGGCTCTTACTTGTGCACTTTATTGGTTTTCTTTTTGTTATCTCTATATTGCACAGTTTATTACATTTCTTATTGGTTGACATGCATACTATGCATACAGTTTTTTTCTGAACTACCAATAGTTGCCTCGCTGATAGGAAGAAGAAGCTCGGGGTTGTGTGTAATATTATATACATACTCTGAGAATCAATCTGAAATCTGAATCCTTAGTATTGTGGTTCATACTCTTCAATCCCATTGTAAAAGTAGGCAATTTTTCACAAAAGTGCATGATACACATTGTGAAGTGGATTGGGAATTGAAGTACTGCACACTGTACAGCTTTTAATGGGAAATGCCAACAAAGATATGGAATGCTGACAAGAATCGCACCTCGAGTGATTTGCTCACAGGCAGTAGTTCTGGATGGAAGTCATGGTGTCGAAACTACACGGCTCTGTGAGGAAAGCAAATGCATTGCATTGATCAAATATGAGTGATCAGGAACTTCGTTCATCCAATACAAAGTGGCTGCACTGTCTCGTCTGTTAAAAGGTATATTTGTCCCATAAATTTCTTTTGTGAATTGAATATAATTTTTAACATTCTATTGCAACATTTAATTGTTGGAGACTGAGGTGGCCAGGCTCTCTGTCATTTATCAGGAGGTCTCTGAGATAAGTGCCTGTACTATAATAAGGTCTCTGAAGGCTTTTTCAGGTGTTCTGACGAAGATCATGCGCCGGCAGTTGCGGCTTGGGGAGTGCAGCTGGCACATTTAGGTGGCCATGGAGTAGATGCCTTTTTAGCACTTGAATGTGCCAGCTGACTGATAGCCGCCTACCAGTGAACGCTGGCTCCTTGGGACAGTGGTCTTGTCGGGTTGATGTGGAACAACAGAATCTGGAGCATGTAGGACAGAAGAGAAAGTGGGGCAAGGTTAGGTTGGACTGGCGGCGCTGCAGTGGATACGAGTGCAGCACAAACGCCATGGTGACAAACCCTGGATGGAACTGGCAACAATGGGGGGTGGGGGAGGTGTCCCCACTGGCACTGACGAGAGTCTCCATGGTAAGACATTCAACCGGGCACGTTGGACGGAAGGTGTGCACATACATCGAGGAAGCGTGGGCTGAATGCCCCAGCTGTTCTCCACACCTTCCTCCCCAAGGTACTCCGTGCATTCACATCTCTCTAGAAAGATACAAAGAGGTCACTTGGTTACCACTTTGAGTTCTCCACAGTTTAAGACCAAGGCACATTTCTCTTGCTGCGACATGCTTAGTTTGAGATTCCTTTCCTTCTGACTTCTTTTTATTTACGTGACTTTGGGCTGGAAACTGTTCCAGTATCAGGGGCCCCTCTGCAGAATTCCTTGCCCCCTTTCCCCGGAGCTGATAAGACACCCACCTTTACTGCAATCGGTGCAACTGTACAATGTGTTTGCTTGCTCCATGCAGTGGGGCTTACAGAAGTCCACTCTTAGACAATATCTGTGGCAACCTTTGAGACGTTGGGGGGGGGCATCACTGGTTCCTATGGTTATGTCTGTTTGGGGGTTACGTCCAATCCTGTAGGGCTAAATATGATTGATGGAGATACACTAGTTTAACCAATTAGAAGTCAACTTGGCTCAGTTTAACTCCACCTCCTGCCATTGAGCTGGTTAGACCAGCCAAGTTCATTTTGGTGAATGGTCACCATTTCACTCAGCAGGTCAAGAGTGTCCTCCATGTAGCAAAGGGCAAAAGCACACAACCGACGTTTCAGGCTTGAGCCCTTCATCAAGACATGCTTGAGGGAAAAGTGGAGAGACCAGCAGTCAGTGCTGTGTAGGTACCTGAGATCCCTGAACTGTAAGGCCTGGAATCGATATGAAGGGCTCAAGCCCGCCGTCGATCGTGCATTCCCACCCCTGCCACACAAAGGACAGCGTTCGACCAGCTGAGATTCTCCATCTTTGTGTTTTTATTTCCAAATAACATTCAAATTGAATAATCTGATATTATAAAGTACGATATCACTGCAGTATACAGGACAGAGTGGATGACTGACGACGTCACCGCGACGTCATCAGCCCTCTCCCTGGCAGCTCGGCTGCTTTCAGCTGCCACGGAGGATACTCCAAGCAGGATTTTAGAACTACTAGAGAAGGGTTGGGTGAGTAGACTTCTTGGTTGGGCAGTCCCATTTCAGATGGCCACAATACAGCTGCTCAGGAGTACAATATACAGTAGGATATTGTGACCATCTGAAAATGCATTGGGATAAGTGGCTGTACTGTAATACAGTAAAGCTTTTCTGCATGCTTGGGACTTTGGTGGTGTTAGATTAGTTCATTTTCCAGTCAATTGGATGATATTTCATGTGAGTTTAATTCAATTTATTCTAGAAGTGACCTAATAAATTTCCTGGTGAACCAGGGAAGCAAAGAGAGCACAAGAAATAGGACCTTGAAGGAGAGTCCTGGTGAGTTGACTGGGAGTGCAGGAACCGGAGTTGAGGAAGAGGGGAAGGGAGTAGGGGAGACTACCATCTGTACATATACACATTGGTAATAGAATCTGTACTATCACATTCACCCCTTCTTTGAGAACCAACCCCAGGGTAGATGGAGATTAGGGGCTGTACCGGTCAGGGGGCCTAACCATCCAGTATGACCGCATTGGCGCCGGGATTGGGGTCACCGGAGTCGTGTCGCCGGCAGTCCTGTAGGCTGCGGCCACTGCTTCGATCAATTCCCCAACGGCGTTGTCGACAGTCTGCCCTGAGCTGGGGGGTGGTGCTGGTCACTCTGTTCAAGCAAATGACCTGGGGGAGAAGAAATAGGGGGAGGTTGGGTTAAAGGCACTGCTGCCCTGATCCGGCTTGGGCTAGGTCCCTTACAAAGACTGTGTCCTCCCACCCGTCTGGGTATTCAATGTAGGCATAATGCAGGTTTGCATGGAGCAGAGTCACTCAGTCAACCAAGGGGTCGTTCATTGAGTACCAGACGTGGCGTCATAAGAGGACCGGACCGGGAACCATGAGCCACGCTGGTATGGTAGTACCTGATTCGGATTTCCTTGGGAAAGAGAACATCCTTTCATGGGGGGTGGCATTGGTCGCTGTGCATAGGAGGGAGCAGATGGAGTGTAGGGCACGAGTGAGCACGTCTTGCCAGCGAGAGGTGGGGAGACCTTTGGACCAGAGGGCAAACATAACCACTTTCTAGACGGTGGCGTTCTCTCTTTTGACTTGCCTATTACCACGCAGGTTATAGCTAGTGGTCCTGCTTGAAGCAATACCACGCTCCAGAAGGTACTGCCGCAGCTCTGTGCTCATAAACTGTGGTGAAGATGCTATGCAGGGCCTCTATAACTGAGAAGGCAGTCATGTCTGAGCAGGGCACAGCGAACGGGAAGCAGGAGTACTCGTCAATGGCCGTAAGGATGTAGGTGTTACAGTTGGTCGATGGTAGGGGCCCCTTGAAGTCTACGCTGAGATGCTCAAAGGGATGGGTTGCTTTGATGACATGGGTGTTCTCCGGAAGGAAGAAGTGGGGCTTGCACTCAGCGCACACCAGGCAGGCTCGGGTCATGGACGAATCTCCTCGACCGTGTAAAGCGGGTTGCGAGCTTTGACAAAGTGCGTGAACCTAATGACCCCTGGATGACAGAGCTCCTCGTGGAGTTTCTGCAGCCTGTCCAGTTGTATGTTGGCATGTCCCCCTGGAGAGCGCATCTGGCAGGTCGTTGAGTTTACCTGGCCGATACAGTATGTCATAATTAATGGTGGAGCGCTCGATTCTCCACCTGGCGACTTTGTCATTCTTGATCTTACCTCGCTGGGTATTGCTAAACATGAAGGAGACCGCGCGTTGGTCGGTCAGCAGTGTAAAGCACCTGCCAGTGAGGTAGTGTCTCCACGACATACTGCTTCGACTATGGCCTGGGCCTCCTTCTTTTCGGAGTAGTGCCGCCTCTCAGGACCCTGGAGGGTTCTGGAGAAGAAGGCTACCGGTTCAAGGTGGCTGCCAGTGCAAAGTCAGACGCATCGCTCTCGACTTGGAACGGAATGGATTTGTCGATGGCATGCAGCATTGCAGCAGCAATATCCAATTTGATGCGGTCGAAGGCTGCTCCGGCTTCGGTTGACAGGGGGAAGGAGGTAGTCTTGATGAGTGCCTGTGCCTTGTCGGCATAGTGTGGAACCCATTGGGCATAGTAAGAGAAAAAAACCCAGGCAGTGTCTGAGTACCTTCCGGGTTTGGGGGGGTGGGGCAAGTCCATGAGGGGACGCATGCAGTCGGGGTCCGGCATGACCACCACACAACCCAGAATTGCGAGCCAAGTGGTCCAGAAGACATACTTGTCGAAATTATAGGTCAATTGCAGTCTGAAAAAAATTCTCAAGGTTGGCATCATGATCCTCCGTGTCATGGCTGCAGATGGTGACATTGTCCAGATACGGGAAAGTAGCAGTCAGCCCATTCTGGTCCACCATCTGGTCCATTGCCCGCTGGAAGATTGTGACGCCATTTGTGACCCCAAAGGGTACCCTGACGAATTGATACAGCCTCTCATTCACTTCGAAGGCCATGAAAGGTCGGTCTTCTCGGCGGATCGGGAGCTGATGATAGGCCGAACCTCCATCTGCGGCTTCTCCCCATTTTTAACAACCACCACCTGGGCCCTCCATGGACTCAAGCTAGGTTTGATAATGCCCTCATCCAGCAGACTGTGCACCTCGCTTGTGATAAATTTCATGTGTTCATAACTATATTTCCGGCTTTTGGTGGCCACAGGCTTCCAGTCAGGGGTGAGATTTGTGAAAAGCACTGGCGGAGCAACTCAGAGGGTGGAGAGACTACAGGTGAGGCCCCAGGGCATGGGGGAGGGTGGCTCTGGCTGCCGCTGGCAAGAAGTTTCCGGGGTTGAGTGGTTACAGACAGAGAGTGGAGCGTGAGGCCCTCCAAAGTGCAGGGAAACGGTTTGAAACTGGCACTGAAAATACAATCCCAGCAGTGCAGGGGCGCACAATTGGGGAAGGACTAATAGTTTGAAGTCTGTGAACGTGATGCCCTGGACTTTCAGGGTCGCCACGCAGTACCCCTTTATCCCAGTCCAGTGCGATCTGGTCTCCAATGAAATTCTCTGTGCAGTGGGGAGAATAGCTAGTCTGCAACGGTGGGCCAGGTCTGGGCGGGTAAAACTGTCAGTTTATCCCGAGTCAAATAAGCAATTGGTCTAGTGTCCATACATTTTAATCAGTTCCATTGCTTTTGTGAGGGGATGGTGGAAGTCCTGGTCTAGGGTTACTGATGCAGAGACTTGTAATGGGGACAATGGAGTCCTGCATGATGATGTCACGCAAACAGTTGGGCCTGAAAAGACAGTGTCAAGGAGTTGATGTTGTTGCCTGCAGCCAACGGTAAGTGTTGGGGGTCGCTGCTTGCCGTCAGCAGTGGGACTGTCAGCGATGGCGGGTCCCTGGTTGGCAGCGTCGTGTTCCCGGTCGGCAGCATCGGTGGCAGTGTTGGTCGCGGCGGCATGTCCCTGGTTGGCAGCAGCAGCGGGTCCTTGGTCAGCAGCGACAGCAGGTCCCTGGTTGGCAGTGGCAACGGGTACCTGGTCAGCTGTCTCAGTGGCAACGGGTCCCGGTCAGCAGTGCAGTGGGTACCTGGTCTGCTGCCTCAGTGGCGGCAGGTCCCCGGTCGGCAGTAGCAGTGGCGGGTCCCTGGTCGGACGTTGCTTCATGAGGTAGGGTGAACGTCATTGCGGCGAGGGTGGGTTGTACCCTGCGCGCTCAGCATCTGCCCCGTGACGTCAGGCACTGCCGCGCGATGGAGTCCTTGCTCTCATTGGACGAGAGCTCTGAGGAAGAAGTGTTTGAAATGGAGAGTGGCGATTGGGCTTCACACGAGGCACTGTGTTTGACGGTGGCCATTTTAGAGCGACAGATTACAGCAAAGTGGCCATTTTTAAGGCACTTCTGGCACTTGGCTTTTCTCGCCTAGCACTGGGACCTGCTGTGCTTGTCCCTCCTGCAGAAATAAAACTTTGGGGTTGCATTGGGCAGTGTAGCAGCAGTAGTAGGGTAGAGGGATGGCATCCTACTCACATCAGAGTGTGGGGTCCAGCCCAGAGAGTACATGTTCATACTTAAGACCGCAGCCTCCATCGTCTCTGCGATCTGGATCATGTCCTCTAGGTTTTCTCCCCCGTGCTCTAGCAGGCACTGCCTCACCTCATTCGATCGGACCCCAGCCAATAAGGCATCCTGAATCAGATCATCTGTGGTCTCCGCAGCAGTTCTCATTGCCCTTAGTGCCTGAATATAAGCTCTACAGGACTTACAGGGCTGTTGCCTCCTTGTAGCAAGTTTGTACCGAGCATAGACCCTGTTCACTGGTCGCTCGTAGAGCCCTTTCAGCACCTTCATGGCTGCGGCATAAGTGGTCACGTCCTGGACACTCTGGTAGACTCTTGGGGATACCATAGACATCAATATTAGTAGTCGATGGTTGTCCTCTATCTAGCCAGGGTCAGAGAGCTGTAAGTATGTTTCGAAGCATCTCACCCAGTGCTTAAAGTCATTTGAGGCCATAGCTGACTGTGGGTCGATGTTGAGGCATTCCAGCCATAGCATACGCTCCATCCCTTCAAAATTTTTTTTTTAGTTAATAAAATTGTAATGCGCGTCGAAAGAACCAAAGACTTGTTGATGCAAACTAAGGCTTTTATTAACTAAAAGACTGGAGCATATCACAAGTAGGTCGACCAGTCCAGAATGACCTGGTCTGGCTAGGAGCAATCCTTTAAGACCTGCCAGTAGGTGTGGCTAGGCTCTCAGCCAATCACAGTCATCCTACACTACAATCTGTACATATAGATTGGTGATAGAATCTGCACTATCACAGGGACATACGCGGGCATTACTCCCCAATGAGATGCTGTGCCCCACATATGCTCATGACCATGGCTCATATGAATGTTGGACCGTGCCCTCTCCCCATTACCCTAATGCCCCCTTACTAACACTCATTCTGGCGCCAACCCTGATCCAAACCATTATGGTTTATGCACAATTCTGGAAAGTCATTGTAAAGTTCAGACCTAGAATCTTAAAGGAGGTGGGATAGACTGAGTGACTGGACTGCTGAAAACTCACGAATCCTTGTTGAGTTTCTTGCTGAAAAATATCCTTTTGGATGAACAGTTGTCACCACACCCTTCTTCCTTGTGTAGCTTCAAAACTCAGACATGGGTCAGTCAAAATGATCATCGGTTTGGTCATGTTCCGATGCAGCAATTCTCCCACTTTCAAAACCCAGGTACACGCCAATCACAGCCAATTTTCTTTGGTCACACTGTGGTTCAATAATTCCCCTGACAGGGAGAATCATACAGAATCAATCCACCTCAATGTTCCACAAGATGGCTGGTGGTCAATAATGAATTCTGTTTCCTTCAGTATTCTACTCACATGACTCTCTCACCACCTGGGTCCCTGGATAAAACAACAAATGTCTTTCTCTTCCTTCAGAATATCAACTTTGGGTATAGTCTGTACTAGTTGTTGCTGCCAGTCATTCTACAGCTGTGAGTGGTTGCAGCCTGTACTAGCCCTGTACTATGGGAGTTCATAGTAAGTGTAATGAATTACCTTTCCTGTTGCTAGTTGCCGTATGCAGGCCAAGGTTTGCATCTCCAACCAGTGAGCCACAACCCACTGTACTCTAACCAACTGTGATTATTTATTATACCTTAATTTTCCTCTTTATAAGTTACCTTTTTCTTTGTAGACTTTAGGAGGATGACGGACAACCATTCTCCACTACCTATTAATTGCTCTGCTGTGGAGAGCATAAAGTTCCTTGGTGTACCTTTAAAGAAGTACCTATCCTGGACTCACAACACGTCCTCATTAGTCAGGAAGGACACTCCTAAGGAAGTTAAGGAGAACAAGGCTACTGGCACCCATTTTGACAATGTTGTACAGGAGTACAATTGAGAGCATCCTGTTTGGCTGCATCACTGTGTGGGACAGTAGCTACATAGCATCAGAGTGCAAGTCTATACAGAGGATCATCAAAATAGCAGAGAGGATCACTTGGGTCTTCCTTTCCCCTATTGACCACATAGACCGAAAGTCTTGCTTAAATAGGGCTCAAAAAATTAAAGTGGTATGTGAATGGAAAGAAAAAGGATGAGATCCATTGGTTTAAAACATAGAACATGACAACACAGTACAGTCCCTTCAGACCTTGACGTTGTGCGTACCTATATATTCCTCTCTCATAACCTATTTCTCTTCCATTCATGTGCCATTCTAAGTCTCAAGTGCCCTTAATGTTTTAGCCTCCACTACCACCCTTTTCAAGGTATTTCGGGCACCCACAACTCTGTGTAAAAGAACTTACCCCTGATGTCTCCCCTAAACTTTCTTCCCTTCACTTTGGACAAATGCTGCCGTTGTTTTCTATTCCTGACCTGGAAAAAGTGGCTGGCTATCCACCTTATCTATGCTTCTCATAATCCTGATGGCACAACATCGTGGGCTGAAAGGCCTGTACTGTGCCGTAATGTTCTAAGTTCTCTGATGCATTTGTCCATCAATGCAAACAAGGAGAAAGTCCACAGAATGTCCTCTGGGTGGGGAATTTCCATTCTATCTCTGAATGACTTGGTAGCACCATCATTGACTGAGTTTGACATTGCTGTCAGGTCAGATGTGTACAAGTGATGAGAGAACCAACATGAGGGATAACCCATTGACCAGTCTACATATTGACATTGTTCTCACCACCTGCCCATGATAGCATGAGTTGAAGTGATCACTGTATAGTACCTGTGAATGGAAAGTCCTCTCTTCACACCACCAGCTTCTCCATTGTATTTTGCAGCACTGTATACATGCTAAATGGAAGAGGTTCAAAACCAATCTGGCTGGTCAAAACCAGACATCCACAGGCAGCAGCAACGATGTTCCCCACTACAATCTCTCATGTCAACCTGGCATATCTTCCAGTCTCCCATAGCTATCATGCCTGGTTCAACAGGAAGCATGGAAGTCAAAAGCAGCCCCAGCTACATAGAAAAATGAGTTGCCGACCTGGGGAAGCTGCAACACAGCAAATATCCATGCAACGCACAAACATGCTGGAGAAACCTGGCAGGTCATGCAGGATCCATAGAAAATATGAGGTAGTGCTGTTGTGGTCTGGCTTGAGTTATTCTTTACTTCCAATGGACGGTGCATGACCTGCTGAGTTTCTCAGCACATTTGTGCATTTCACTTAGCCTCAGCATCTGCAAACTTTCCTGTTTAACACTTTTCTTAGAAAACAACAACAGAAATGCATCAGGCACTCTTACCACTAATCGATCAGGTCAAAGTAGTATAATCTATCACGTCTATTTGACATTTTTATTTAATTTTACATATGCATTAAAACTTATAAATACATTTTCTTGTTCAAAAATATTAAAAATTAATACAAAGTGAATTTTAATTTTTTTATCCCCCCCCCTCATTCTCCCCTCCCCCAACAGCCTGATAGAAAAAAATAAGAAAAATGAGTAAAAGAGAACATCTAGATATTATTTAAGTAATAACTTACTAAAACTATCAAATAAAATCTAACTTATCTAAATTTTAGGAGTCGGAAGATTCAGATTGGGCAATTACAATCTAATTCCTACCATTTGAAAATATAGTTTCCACATCTTCTGAAAAATTCTAAATTATGTGTATTCTTTTCAAGTGGTATACAACTATCTGTTTCAGTATGCCATGGTCAGTCACATCTGGACATAAATGGAGGCAAATGAAAGCTCCAAGGGCTTGTTGCTCGTCCAGCATCTGAAGCAATTCCCATATGTTCAGCTAGAAGTGTCAATTGGATGGTGCACTACAGCATCCTCCTGAGATCCCCACCATCACAGGTCAGTCTTCAGCTAATGCAGTTTAAATTTAGATTTATACATATAGCATGGTAACAGGCCCTTCCGGCCCACAAGCCTGTACCGCCTGAATGCCCCAATTAGCCTACAGCTCCCGTACATTTTTGAAGGGTGGGTGGAAACCAGAGCACCTGAAGGAAACCCACACAGACATGGGGAGAGCAAAGAAACTCCTTACAGACAGCGCGGGATTCAAACCCGGGTGGCTGGTGCTGTAATTATGTCCTGTTCAGAAAAACGGTAGAAATCCAGTCTGGCGAATAACCACGCAGTTCATCTACTCTCAACACTACCAGAACAAAATGTGCTTTCAACTGTCAATGTCCTGCTCATTGATATTCAGACCGGGTACTTTCAGGATAACGCAACTTCTAGGCTCATCACCTGGACCAAAGAGCGAAAAGAAATTGGCCTTGGCAGTACGGCAGCATTTGTCCAAGGGCAGCCTCTTGGAGCCTGGGTAAAACTGAAGTTTCTGAGCATTAAGGGCAAAACTCTCCAGTGGCAGGGGTCAAACCCCTTGTACAAAGGAAGGTGGTTGTGGGTGTGGGAACACCCTCAGGCCAGCATTGCAGGAGATTCTCAAAGCAGTGTCTGAGATGTAACCATCTCTGTGGCTTCATCAATGAGCTTCCTTCCACCAGGAGTAAGGACGTTTACTAATGATTGCACGATCAATTCCACTCACAATCCCTCAGCAGATCAGCCAGTGCAGCAAGCCCTAGACAACACTTAGGCATGGGTGGATCAACATCAAGTAATATCCATACCAGAGTAGCCCCAGGCAATGCAATAGGGGAGATTTTACCCTGATACCTATTGGTAATAGCATGGACATCCTAGATACTACCATTGACCAGAAACTTGTTTGTGAAATCCATATTATTCATGTGGTCATGACCTGGACTACATAGGGGCCCAGTTACAGTAATTAAAAAGGACCAAAAAAAGTGTAAAGGTAACTATTATAAATATAAAAACATAGTTTCTCCAACTGTATGTTATATAATTAAAATATATGCAAGGCCTGACGGTGAATTGATTTGGATGTGTGGAAGGGGGTGGGGGGGGGGAGGGAGGGAGGGATTGTTTTGTTTTTGTTTGTGGGAAAAAGTTTAATATATTGCATTTAAAATGTCACTATGATAAAAACCAAAAAATAACATTAAAAAAATACTGTGGTCACAAGGGGGTCAAAAACTGGGTGCCCTGTGGTGAAGCACTTGCATCCTGACATCTGAAGGCCTTTCAGCAACAATGGGATATTCTTCATTTGCCTTAATGAATGAGATTCCAACAACTCTCCCACTGGTGGTGTTTCCTCTGTTGCTGTGCAGGCCGGATCTTCTGCATTTGTCTGTTCTTGCAGTGTTTCTTGGTTTTCAGCAGGCTCTTTCAATTCTTCCTCAGCATTTGTCCATCCTCTGTTCTGACAGTGTAGGATCTTGGATTTACTTCCTTCAGAACAGTGGCCTTCCTGTCCCAGGGTTGGAATCTCCAAGTCTCACTGTGTCACGTTGTGCCAGTGGCTCTAAGCTTCTTACTGACTTGTCACAGTTTGCCTTTTGCAGACACTTCTGTTTCCATTTGACATTTATGTTCTTGATTGGTCTGCAGAATTGGAAAGTGAGGTGCATATTTAGGATCTCAAGTGGATGACATGACACATTCAAGTGGTGAAGCTTGGTATCTCAACAGAACTAGATAAGGAACTGTGCTTTCTTGAGCAGCTATTTAACTACGTGAACTCCTTTCTTTGCTTTTCCGTTTGACTGGAGATGCAGAGAACTTGAAGTCACATGTTGAAAATCATACACTTGTGCAAAGTTCTGGAATTCTCTACAACTGTAGCATTGTCACTGTAGACATTTTGAGGAATTCTATGTCTTGCAAAGATCGACCATGTATCTGATCACACGGGCAGCAGACACGTTGGGAAGCACCATCTCAGGATAGTTGGATAGTCAATAACCAGCAGGAAATTCTTCCATCCAGATGGAACAGATCAGTCCCAACTTTCTGCCATGGTTCTACTGGTAAATCACTATTGTCATGGGTTCCTATGGCTGCTTTGCATGATGTTTCAGATAAGTTTCAAAGCCTGAGACCATCTTGTTGATGTCAGTATTTATCCCTGGCTCCTCTTTCATTTTTCCATTCCAAGGCACCCCTCATGCACCCTTTTCAGCATCTCTCGTCGTATTGATTGAGGAATGATAATTCTGCTCTGCCTGAGTAGAAGCCCATTGACAACACTCAGCTCAGCTCTGATGTTGCAGTATGGCTGACATTCACCTCCAGGCCATCCTTCATTCAGATTCTTGATGACCTTCTGTAGAACTCTGTCCTTTTCTGTTTTAGCTGTGATCTGCTTGGATTTCATGTCAGATAGGGGAAGAGATTCAGTGATCAGGTTCATGTGGAGATTCACATCTGTCTCTGTGGAACTCTTATTGTGTGCTTCACTCTGCATCATTTCCCTGGACAACGCATCAACTAGCACGAGTTCTCTTGGGGTGTTCACCAATTCAAAGTCATAACGTTTTAGCTTCATCATCAATCTTTGGATTCACAGCGACATCTCACTGAGGTTTATTTTGATTATGGCTTGTGGTCTGTCTCTGCCACAAATGTTGGGAGATCTTACACATAACTGTGGAATTTCTTTTTTTGACATTCTTTCTCTATCTATGCATATCGACATTCAGATGTAGTCATCGTCCTTGTTACATATGCAACTGTCTCCAAACTTCTCCCACATCCTTTGAAGCATACATAAATATTTTCATCCTTCTGGATGGGTTAAAGAACATCAAAATCACTGGTTCTGTAGCTACAATGGTCGTCAGTTGTCCCCATTCTTCCTCGTGTTTGGCTGTCCAATTGAATTCACATTTGTCATGTAACAACTCCCTCGGGTACATTGTTTTGGAAAACAGGTTTGGTATGAACTTACCAATGAAATTGATCATTTCCAGCACACTCAATATGCCCCTTTTGTCTGTGGGTCTGGGCATCTCTAGAATTGCTTTCACCTTGCTCTTGTCTGGCTCTACACTTGCCTCTGACAGTTTATCTCCGAGAAAGGTAATTTTCTTCACACCAAACTGACATTTTGCTCTGTTTAGCTTTAATCCATATTCCTGGATGAGTCTCTTGTGTTGGTTTTGTGTCAATCCTCATAAGACCATGTCATCCATGTACATGCATATCTCATTTATGCCTTCTATGATGTGCTCCACTGTCCTGTGGGACACTTCAGGAGTCGAGAAAATTCCAAAGGGCACTGTTAACAAGAGTATCAGAAAAATGGTGTATTGAATATGTGGTATTTTGTGTTATCTTCTTGCAGTTTTGCCAGAAAATCAGGGATGAACCCAATTTGGTGAAAAACTTTGCACCAGCCACCTCACTTGATATTTCATACCCGGTTTGAAACTGATAATGTTCCCTCTTTATATTGCCATTCAAGTCTCTTGAGTCCATGCACACGTGTAGGTTGCTGTTCTTCTTTTTGACACACACCATTGAATTCATCCATTCTGTGGGCTCCTCCACTTTCTTTATGACCTCTAGTGACATTATTTGGTTGAGTTCCTGTTTTCGCTTGTCTTTTAGTGGCACTGGAACCTGCCTTGGGGCATGCACTACAGGCTATGTGTCCTCCTTTATCTGTATCTTATAGGTGAATTGTAGAATTCCAAACCCCTTGAAGATGTTATGAAATTGATCCAGTATTTCCTCTACACTGTTTTGTGCATTGTCACTGTTAATGCGGTACACCCTATTGACTAGGCCTAAATTTTCACATGCTTTGTCACCAAGCAGTAAGTTATGTCTATCTGGGACTTCTACTAACATGAGGTGGTGACTTTACCGTTAACTTTCACCTTGAGTCTCCATGTGCCTTTTGTGTCAATGCGCTGTCCATTGTTTTGGTGTATGTTGAGCACCACATCATTTGCAATTGAATGTCTGTCTTTTTGTTGTTTCCTATGTCTCCTTCTCTGTTTATATGAGCATCCAGACACCATCCCTTGCACACCCACCAAAGGTTTTTGCATGCTGCGGAGCTAATTCACTGGCCTGGCATATCTTCACAGCAACCTCTCTCTTACTTTCTTGTCAATAATTCCAAACACAATTTGATCACGGATCATTGAATCTAGTCAGAATCCAAAAGTGCATGTTCTTGCTTTCAATTTCAAGTCTGTTAAAAAAAGTCAAAGCTCCCTGCCTGCAGTTGCTTGTGCGAGCGAAGTACATATCTCTGGAACATTTCATTTTTACTTTGGTGAACAGTGTCCATGAAGTATCTCATTAACCTTGTCGAACTTTCCCTGATCATCTGCTTTGGCAAAAACAACCATGTTGAGAACCTTTAGTGCTTGACCTTTAGTCCCACCACAGTAAGTAGCAGTGCAATCTTCTGTGCATCTAGTTTGCTCTCAAGTCCAATAGCTTGCAGGTACAGCATGAATCATTGTTTGAACAACCACCACTCATGATTGATTTTCCCAGTCCAATTCAACATGACAGGATTCTTCACACTTTCCATGTCTCCTGCTCTTTGTGATGTTTCTTCTATTGTGATAAAGAAACGTGTTATTTTGCATTACTTATATTTTATTATCAACTTATGACCTCATACAATACATCTATTGTGTCCCAAGGTTCCATCTTTGATGCCTTCTAGTGGTCAGGAGGATCACCAACTCCCAACTACCACATTATCTTGGCATTCAGTATAGCAAGAAGCCAAGGTCTGAGCAGACATTCCTATCCCTCAAAGCAGATCTGTCAGTGATGACTGCTACAAAAGGGAATCAAGAAACTTTCCATCTAAACTCTTTCAGTACAAAAGCAAATAACTGACGATTGGGCTTTGAATCCAAAACTTTTTCATTCAGAAACAAATGTGCTACCAGTGAGAAATGGCATGTAACCTGGAAATCTGTGGCCTTCTGAGGACAAGGGAAAACCAAATGGTTCTTCCAACTGTCGTCAGCATTGAGGCTTTAGTTCAGTTTTAATTGCATTCAGTTCTGGTCACCTCATTACAGGAAAGATGCCGATGGTTTGGAGAAGGTAGATTAACCAGGATGTTGCCCAGATTGGAGAACAATTTGTGTGAAATAAGGTTGACAGAGCTAGGGGTTTTCTCTTTGGAGTGTTGAAGGATGAGAGGAGTCTTAATGGAGTATATAAGATTCTGAGGGCTTAAATCAGGTGGACAGCCTTATCCCAGGGGCAACAATAACAAATGCCAGAGGAAGTGGAGGAAAGTTTAGGGGAGGGGTTAGACTAAATATTTTTTACTCAGAGTGTGTTTGGCCAGGCACGGTGGCGGATGTTGATACAATAGACAGATTAAAAAGATCCTCACATGGATGTAAGTAAAATAGAAAGTTGTGGGTTTGAGGTAGGGAAAAATTAGGCTGCAGAGTGGGTTGGCAGAACACCATGAGCTGAAAGGCCACTGTGTTGTAATATTCTGTTCTCTATATTCAGTTGAAGGTAGCACAGTGCACTCAAGGCAAACACACAGCTGAGATTCACAATGAGCTGTGATGAGAGATCTGAAAGAGGAGCTTTTTCACTGAAGCAAAGTAAAGATCAAACAATAATGTTGAAATGTTATTTCCACTGATCAGTGAATCAGAAAAGTGTTGATTGGAAAGAGCAGCCCTGAAATAGACGCACAATCAGAATGAATTGTGGTACAAAAGTGAATCAGATAAGTGTTTAAAGATGAAAAATATAATAGCAGAGATGAAGGATATGGAATTAATAAAGTCTTATTAACATGAGGGCTGACCTCACTTCATCTTGTGCTGAAATCTCATTTGACTCCAGAAATGAAAACCAAAGACTGCAAGGAATAAAAAACATGCCTCTACAAATCTAAGAGGCTGATGGTCTCAGCCTCCATCATATTTTATTGGAAACCAGGACTAGGGCAAACTTGTACATCGCAGAGTTGGACAGGTCCACATCAATCGGTCTAGACAAGGCTGCTGTAAAAAACGGTATTAACTTCAGTATTTAGCTCAGGTGCAAAACCTTTCTGCATCAACAGAGGTGGAGATAATAGACAACTTTAGGGCCAACTCAACTTCCTCAGCACCTCAACTTCCTCAGAAGTCTGTAGAAAACCATCATGTCCCCTCAACAAGTTCTAAAGATGTGCCATAGATAAATTCCTGTCATTAATACAGACATTATATACAGCACAGTACCAGGCTCTTCCGGCCCATGTGTCCTCATTGCCCAACTACACCTACGTGACCAATTAACCTATTTTGGAATGTGGAGCACCAAGAGAAACCCACTGGGATATGGGGAGAACATACACACTCCTTACAGATTTGAACACAGGCTGCCAGCACTGTAACCGCTCCTTGCTGTCCCTCACTTGTGAAAACCTGATATGACTGATCAAATTGGATTAAAAACCTATGTGCTGAAGGGGATCCAAGTGAAAGTGGACAAGTTAGTGGCTCAATAAATAAATCATTGCACAATTCTGACATTTGCTGCCATTTTCCACAAGAGCTCATTCAGTTGTGACAGCAGGCAGCTTCTAACCACTTCCTCATCAGGGCTGCAACCCTGTGCTGGGTAACAGGCTGATTAGTGGACTCTCGCACCCTCAGCCATCATCCATCAGAGAATCTGGAAGGCTCATTCCAGGCATGAGTGGATCAAGGTGAATCACGGAGATGTTTGCCTCAATCCACAGAAATTCAATTGAAGAGCAGAAATAATGTATAATGTTGTGGAGGGGGGGGGGGGGTAGGGGGCAGTGACAAGATTTGGAGTTACGCAGAGCCAGCTTCACCAACCTGGGGGCAACAACAGCTTGCAATCTGCTACCTGCTCCTTTAGACACTATCATCAAGGTTTCCTTTCCCCAAGAGTAATAGGAATAATCAGTCATTACAAATTCCCACAAAACAAAGAATTAGATACACAAAATCCCAATAATTCTAAATTAAGCTGCATTTTAGCAAGTAACAGTTAACTGAACTTTTTGGAAGAGATTTATAATTTGGTAACGCTCATTATGTAAATACAAGCTGCCCTCATGCCACTTAGCAAGGCTGCCATTGACTTGTGGTACATCGTTTGTATGTGGAAATAAACTCGGCAGGATCGATCTGTTTATATGAATGTGCAGGATCAAGGATGATTTTTTGTTGCCTCGAAACGAACTTCTGCTGAATAATGCATTACGATTTTGAAATTGCCTCCCTCAAATAAATTTGTGATTACCCTGTCTCTTGAAATATAACGTGCAGAATTTGGAGCAACTTAAAGAAAGCCTTTAATTAGTCTAGGTTGCAATGCAGTTATTGACAGGTGAAAGTTGATGTGCTGGATTTTATCACAACTCTCCAACCTAAAACGCAAGCAACTCGGCTCCTGACAACCATTCGCAAACAAGCCTCATCTCTGCCTCTGTGGCGTGCTTCTCGTCTACCAGTCAATACAAGAGCAAACACCTCCTCCGAGTGCTGACAACCAGCCTGTTGACCAAACTGTTCCAGTAAGATTTATCAACCATGGAAATAATTCTGATGGAATTTCTTTCTGATGTGCAGCTTGCAAAAAAAATGTAGCAGATTTGCAACTGTCACCTTCAACCCTCTGGGGGGACATTAATGAATAATGCACACTATCGCCTTCAACATTGATCTTTTAAAAGACAGGTTAATGGAAAGAGTATAGCTGGAAATAATCTCAGCCTATTTATTAATTATACAGGATGTGAATAACCAATTAAAATTGTTAATTCACAGAAAAATAATTAATCCATTTATAGCTGTGCCACTGAGCAGCTACTTCTAAATACAGATGCCCCAACTTCGTACAGCCATCAAATGCAATCGTTCCTGCAAATCTTTTCTTGAAAAGCAAACAGGAGCGTGGTGTTTTTGTTCTATCATTTGCCAGCAGGGAAACTGGCACTTCTGAGAGAGCCAGGGGATTCATTCAGCAGATGATTCAAAGATGAAAGTGCATGACACAGAGCACATATTCAGTAAGGCAGGTGTGTCAGTTCCCTTCTGGAGGTTTGCGATATTTAAATAAGGAATGCTTTTATTTGGTTCCAGGATGGATTGTGCTTTGTTCTTACGATGAAACAAAGGAAGTATCATAACACCACAAGCGTTAAACTGCAAACATAGAACTGGCTCGCTCAGACCACAAATTGGTATATTTTTGCTGAGTTCTTCTTCAGAGGGTGGTACAGTTAGAACTGAATGTAAAGCACCATCCCATCTGGTCCACTTGTTTACCTGCTCCAGGACTGACTTATTTTTCCTCTGACTCTTTTCGTTCCCCGCCCCAACTTTCTCAAAGGATTCTCCCTCCACCTTCTGCCCAGCCCTACTACCTCGGGACCCTCCCCTGTGTGTACATATTTTACCTTGTTTTAAAAACAAATCTTATTCTCGATGACCGTTTCTACCCACAGATGCTATCTGACTGGCAGACATCCTCCAGCAGCCCTTTTTTTTTGCTCAAGATTCCAGAATCTGTATCTTTTATGTCTCTTCAATGGAAAAAAAAAGGATGATTTTAGTCATAGCAAGACAAGCAGTTACGGGCATCAATGAATGAGTCCCTCTGCTCTCTCCTCGTCATTTCTCAGCTTTTTGTTCTTCCACCTTCTCATCTGCATCCATCTGTTAGCCTCTGCTCTTCCCCTTGCCCTTCCCTCCTTCCTTCTACCTCTTTATTCAAGCACCTGCTTGGCTTTACTTCTCTTGACAAAGGGACCAGGCTCACAATGTTGCTCCCGGTGGATGTTGTGTGACCTGCTGAGTTTCCCCAGTACATTTGTGTATTGCAGAGGTTTAAAGCAGTTGAAGGAAGATAGAGATTTCAGAATCAGGGTTTATTGTCATGAACAAGTCATGAGATTCAGTGTTTTGTGGCAGCATCATCGTGCACACATTCGTATTATAACCATCTTTCAACATTACTATAATAAAACAATAATAATAACAGTGCATGAAAAGTGAGGCCGTGTCTTTGGTTCATTGATTATTCAGGAATCTGATGGCAGTGGGAAAGAAGCTGTCCTTGTGCCGCTGAGTCTTTAACCTCCTGTGTAGCAGGCTGAGTGACCTCACGGTTAGACGGGCCTGTTGTCTGACACAAAATACAACAGGCTCCCCTTCCCTTCCAAGGAGAAGCTGGCATTTGGCGACACAAGCTGCCCGGGGGTCGGCGCCGCTTCCATGTTGCGCGCCACTGGATGGGAAGTGACACCGCCTCGCGTCTGATGTCACTTCCTAAGGCCAGCGCACCCCTCGTGTCTCCTCGAGCAGCGTGAGTAATTCGAAATAAAGTTCCGTTTCTGGTTCAACTCGTGCTCTGTGGACATCTCTCATTCCCCAATGGTAGCAGAGTGGAGAGGGCGTGGCCTGGGTGGTGGGGATCTTTTTTTAAGACACCGCCTCATGTAGATGTTCTCGATGGAGTGAAGTCTGGTGCCTGTGATGTCACAGGCTGAGTTAACAACCCTCTGGAGTTTATTCTTGTCCAGAGATTTGGTTCCTCCATACCAGACAAAACCACAGTACCCCTGTAGAAGTTTATGACAGTCTTCGGTGACAAACCGAAGACTTTCATAAAGATTTAGAGAGGCATCTCAATACCAATCCAGAGTGTAGGATTTTGTCAACTAAAAGCACAATGGAAAAATCAAGTTCAGAGGTTGTGAGGCTACATTTACGGGTGTGCAGAAATCTAATGGTAACAAAGAAATCCATTATATCTAGGCCCCTCAGCTGCTCTTCATTGCTGGTGTTGTTCAAGAGTCATTGGGTAATGTTGCAGCTCTATTAGACTCTGGTTAGACACACTTGGAGTAATGTTTTCAATTCTGGTCACCTCATTACACGAGATGCATTGGAGAAGGTGCAGAGGGGCCTTACAGGGATGTTACCTGAATTCCAGAACATGTCACATGAAGCAGAGTTCGGGGCTTTTCACCTTGGAGCGACGAAGGAAGAAAAATGACTTAGTGGAGATGTGCAAGATTATGAGCGGTTTCAACAGGGTGGACAGCCTGAACTGTTTTCTTGGAGGAACAATAGCAAATACCAGACGTGAGTGGGATATTGTGATAGTACAGATCTATCACCAATGTACATAGTGTATATAGTTACTGTATCTAGACTGTGCTTACAGCGATTGGCTGAGAGCTAAGCCACGCCTATTGTCTGGGCCTTAAAGGGTTGTGTCCCTAGCCAGGTCGGATCATTCCGGACTGGTCGGCCACCTGTGAAGAGCTCCTGTCTTTTGCTAATAAAAGCCTTGGTTTGGATCAACAAGTCTTTGGTTCTTTCGACGAGCTCTACAGATATTCAGGGGAAATGTCAGAGGTAAGTTTCTTTTTAAAAAAAACACACAGTACTGGGTGCCTGAATGCATTGCTGGGGGTGGTGGTGAAGTCTGGTACAATAGAGACATTAAAAAATACTCTTAGAAAGCACGTGGATGCCAGAAAAATAGTTTGTTGGGGAGTAGGATTACACAGGTTAGCACAATATCATGGACTGAAGGGTCTGTACCGTGCAGTGATCAATCCAGTGATCATTAGGGGATCGGAAATGGAGAGGGTGAGCAAATTTAAATGCCTGGGAGCCATTATCTCGGAGGTCATTTTATAGACCAAATATACGAATTGCCATTGTGATCAAGGCACAGCAGTGCCGCTACTTTCTCAATCTTCAGAGGCTTTAGTAAGACATAGGAAAACCTTGGCAAACTTCTACAGATGTATTGTGGAGAGAGTGCTGACCAGCTGCATCATGGTCTGGTATTGGGGCGCCAATACCTCTGAGGGGAAAGCCCTACAAAAGCCCTACAAAAGGTCATCACAGGCAAAACTCTCCTCAACGTCGAGATAATCTACAGGGAATGCTGCCATCAGAGAGCAGCAGCCATCATCAGCAGCCTTAGGCATACCCTGTTCTTGCTGTCGCCATCAGGAAAGAGGTCGAGGTGCCACAAGACTCAGACCACCAGGTTCAGGAACAGCTGCTCCCCCTCTACCATCAGACTCCTCAACAGAGTCAGAATCAGAATTTTATTGTCATAAACAAGTCATGAAATTCAGTATTTTACGGCAGCGTCACAGTGCAATAATAATGCAAACAATGAACTCAGAAACTTATTTAACAACTCTCACTTTGTGCATTATTTATTTCCCATATTGCAAAGTTAATTTGTTTACATTTCTCTCATTTGCATACGTGTATTTTCTTGAATATTGTTATTTGCATGAATGATAAGTAGAAATTCTGCCTGGCCTGGAGGAAAAAGAATTTCAGGGTGATATCCTGTATGTACTCTGACAATACATCTGAACTTTGATGTTCCAACTCTATGAATAGCATGAAAAGAGTAAAAGAATGAAATTCTGAGATGTGCAGGAGACCAGGCAGCATGTGGAGTCAGGTTGCCACAGACTCAATGGAAAAAAAATTGGTTGCCCAAAATGGATGTCCTCATCCCCACCTTGCTTTCCTGACTTAGTCACTGAGCCAGACAGATCAATCCCTGAGTTCGTCTACTGCAGAAGGGCTCTGGAACTGTGTTTGTTAAAGTTAGTGAACAGACAAAGCATCCTGACCCGAACATCAACTTAACTGTTGAATTGATGTTGCTCAAGAAATTTGAAAGAGTGCATTGAAGCTCAATACTAATCTTCTTAACAAGTACGACTCTCTATCAACATTTTATTCACCCATTTCCAAATTTCAAAGTTCAGATTTCTTGTCAGAATGCTATCCCTCCAGAGATGCTCACAGGAGTCGGTTGGGTCCGATGGAGGAGATGTGGGAAAACAGGACTGAAAGAGATTTGGACTCAAGGTAATGGAAGGGAATACGATACTAAATTTTCTTAGTATTAATGTTAATGGGATAAATAGTGCAATTAAAAGGAAAAGAATTACTAGCTCATGTGAAAAAAGATGTAAGTAGATATTGCATCATTTATTGCAACAAGAGACTTATTTGACAGAGAAAGAACATTTAAAATTAAAAACAAATTGGGTGGGTAAAGTGGCAGCTTCATCTTTTAATTTGAAAGCAAGAGTTGTAATATTAATTAAAAAAACATTACTGGTGAAAATTCAAGATGTTATAATGGATCCAGTGGGGAGATGTCTTGGTTCATTGTTAAATTTATTCCAAAATGTGGACATGATTATTTCTGCAGCTCCCCAATTTTATGAACTGTTTAGTAATGTAATGTATGACTTATACAAAATTCCAACTTGGGTGAATATAAAACTTAGTAAAATAGGGGAAGCAAATCCATAAGACTTTATTTATAAATGGAAGATTGTTAATAGCAAATAGAGAAACTTCTCTACTGAAACTACATTTAATTGTGCTTTGGAATAAGTTTGAAGAAGAAATTGGAGGAGGTGGTTTAATGTCAAGATTTCAAAATAGATTTATTCCATTTTCTATGGCAATTTTTAAAGATTTGGCAATGTCATGACATTAAGAAAACTGAGAATTGTTTTGAAGGAGAAGTTTAAGGTATTTGTGAACACTAGACTTTGTTCTTATCAGGCTATTAATTTTTTTATGTGAATATTTTGGTCAAGATCTGTTATTGCCAGCAGAGACAGAGATAGAATCATTGTTGTGTAATGGAGTTACAAAGAAATTTACTTCAGTAATGTGTAGGTTGTTACAAAGGAAAGCTGGGAAAATAGGGGTATAAATCAAGACAGATGGGAAGTAGATTTGAATAAGCAAATAGATGAGAGCAATTGGATGAAGTTATGTAGAGAAAGTATGAAAAGCACAAACAATGTGAGGTATAGGTTAGTGCAACATAATTTTATTCATCAGTTATATTTGACATCACAAAAGTTAAATGAATTGAATCATATCCTTTCAGATTTTATGTTTTAGATGTGAATAGGAAGTTGGTACATTTCTGCATTCTACTTGGCAGTGTCCTAAGATTAAAACCCTTTTTTGGTTGGAAATAGGTAACTTATAAGAAGGAATAACAAGGGTTAAATTGCCACAGGATCCAATGTTACTTTTACTAGATGATATTAAAGGGCTAAAACTTAAATTAAAATTGAATATGTACCAAGTGAAGTTTGTTCAGATTGCTTTAGCAATAACTAGAAGATGTATTGCTATAACTTGGAAATCTGATATAGATTTGGGAATGGATAGATGGCACGTGGAAGTTTCGGAGTTGCATACTGCTTGAGAAAATGACTTAAAATTTTAGAGATAAATATTATATAGTTTTGAAAATCTGGTGCGCATATTTACAAAGTGTTGGTATGAATATTTAAATGAAACCCAGATATTCTCTTTCTCTTAAAATAGGTCCCATCTCTGTATATTATAAAGAGTCTCATAGTAATGAGTACCTTTGATGAAATCTCTTGCCATACATTTTTCCATGTTTCTTCTTGTCTTTGTAGGAGGTTTGATGGGGGGGGGGGAGGGGAGTGGGAATTAAGTAGCGAGGCTATCTCTCTTTTTTTCTTGTAGATACCACATGCATTTGTAATAGATTTGTAATATAAAATAAGCGAATTTTTGTGGTTTTAAAATGTATAATATTTTTAAATTAAAATAGAATATGCTGTCCCTCCCACTCATAATCAATGGTCGTCTGATGCCTGACACTGGAAAAAATTTGATGCTCCATGACTGAAATAAATCTTAATTTTGTTTCTTTATGGGGTTCTTTTCTCAATTATTTTCAAAATTTGTAAGATTAACTATTTTCTGATTTATGACCCCATTGGTTACCTTATTTTTAATGATTTTTCCATGTTAAGCCTCTGTAGGGTAGGATTAGATACATAATAGCAGTTTAATGTTTCTTAAACTTATGTTTATGCAACGTAGGTTACAATATTATCTATATTATTTGATAAGATTTGTTAACATTCTACTTTAATTTTGTGTCTATGTAATGTTTATACAATGAAACTAATAAAAATATTGAAAGGAAAAGATTTATTGTCAAAGTACATACGTGACATCATATACAATCCTAAAACATTTTTTCCCAGCAGAATTTAGTGCAAAAAAACTGTACTCAACGTAAACATAAACAAATAAAATAACTGTAAATAGGTAACATGTAAACAAACTGACTATGCATTACAGAGAGAAAAAAATCAATGAAGAATCCTTAATTGAGTCCCTGATTGAGTTTATCATTGAGGAGTCTGATGGTGGAAGGGTATCAGTTGTTCCTGAACCTGGTGGAGTGAGTCTTGTGGCACCTAGACCTTGTTCCTGATGGTAGCAGCACACCCTGATGGCCTGTGTTCACTACCTTATACTACCAGACCATGATGCAGCTGGTCAGCACACTTTTCACCACACATCTGTAGAATTTGCCAGGGTTTGCAACATTATAGTAAACCTCTGCAAATTTCTGAGTTAATAGAGGTGCTGAAGTACTTTCTTCATGACATGTTGGACCCAGGAAAGATCCTCCAGACAGTGACTACTAAGAACTTACATTTAGTCATTCCCCACATCTGATCAACCAGTGATCACTGGCTTTCCCTTCCTGATCTATAATAAGTTCCTTGGCTTTGGTGGAATTGAGTGCGAGATTATTGTCAGCAAAGTTGTCAATATCCCTCCTGCATGTTGATTCATCACCGCTTTTTATACAAACCGCTATCATGGTTTGGTCGGTGAATTTGTTGATGATGTTGTCATTGTTCTGAGCCACACAGTCGTAGATGTATTGGGAGTAGAGTGGGGGCTAAGTTTGCAGTCCTTTGGTGCTCCGGTACTGATGGAGATTGTGGAAGAGAAGTTCTTACCAATCCTCACTGATTGTGATCTGGAAGTGAGGAAATCCAGGATCCAATTACCCAGAAGGGTGTTGTGTCCCAGGTCTTGGAGTTTGCTGATCAACTTTGAGGGGATGATGGTGTTAAATGCTGAACTGTAGTCACTAAAGAGCATCCTGATGTCTGCTTCTTTGCTGTCCAGGTGTTCCAGGGCTTTGTGCAGAGCCAGTGAGATGGCATCCACTGTTGCTACAGTAGGCAAATTGGAATGGATCCACTTTGCCGGTCAGACAGGAGCTGATGTGCTTCAACACCAACCTTTCAAAACACTTCACTGTTAATGTGAGTGCCACTGGTCGATAACCATTTAGGCAGGTTACCACACAAGGATGCTCATGCTTGCACCACACTGAATCTCTGGACCTGTATGGTACTCAAACACCAGTCACATGGATTTTTTAAAAAAAAATCAACTCTCCCAAATTCTATGGCTTTCTTGTTAAATGTTGTTGCAAACTCTTTAAATTATTCTCTTGGGGTTTTGGTTTGCTTTAGGAGTGCTACATAAATGCATGTGCTTTTTATTAGGCCCTTTCATGCAGTGAAAAAGTTTGACTGTAAAGGTGGAGATTCTCAACCCTTATGTTGGGAGACTTACTTACTTGAATGCGCCGTAGCCGGATCCAAGGCGCCAACTGCAATCCCTCTTGGAGAAGGGTAATCAGCGGTGTGCTGTGCTTCGCTGTCTTGCATGAATGTACTATCATTGCAAGCAACTGGTTAGAGGTGAGCTGATGATGTCACAGTGATGTCATCAGCCTGAGATGCAAGATTTAATGGCCTTAATGATGGGATGCAGGATATCTGGCTAGATACTTAGACTGGCTGAAAACATCACAATCATCTCTCTTGCCTGCTCTGGGGCCACAAAGATCCACTGTAGGGGTTTTTCCATGTCAGCGCATATAAATTACGTTAACTTGGCAGGCAGCGTTACAGCACCAGTCGCCCCACCTCCATCAGCTCCGGAGGGTGCTATGAAGAGCCGCTCAACATGAATACGATGCAAGAGCAGCCTTTTAGGGCTTCTCCATGAAAGGTAAGTTCATGTTTTTCCTCCACGCTTTACAGCTGGCCTCCAGGCAGGGGCCTGGTATGAAAGGAGCCTAATAATTTGTAGAGTCTGTAGCCTCTCCTCACAATGGCCACATTGAAGCGATTAAATTGGGGTCAAGATAGAAGAAATACAGTCACCGTATAAAAGGAATAACAAACCAAACATTTTTTTTCAGCAACATTTCATTATTCGTTTGAGAAGGTTTCTTTTGGTAAAATATTTGGTATATCACATTTCCATTTTTAAGTTAACAGAATAACATTTAAACTGCCAAAGTGGCAGAATTATGGGCCATTACTATTTTGTCAAATTCTTCAAATACTGTCAGTTGGACCGACCTCTTCATTCCACTCTCTGGAAAAACATAGCAAAGAACTTTCCATTTAACAAAACAATTCAAACTCAAAAGCAAAAAGGGTATCACTTCATTTAAAAAAAATCTATTTGTAGATGGCTGTTTTATGACCTTTGAACATTTGTCACATAAATTCAATCTCTCTAATTTCCATTTTTTTTTAAGATATTTACAGGTTAGAGATTTTCTGGGAAACCAAGTTACTACTTTTCCAATCTCCCATGATAGTAATCGACTTGTTTTCTCGGTTAAATTCTTGTCAAAAGGGTTTAATAAGATTCATTTCTAATATATGCTGCATTTCTATGAATAAAATTAAGTGTTTGGGAGAGCGACGTACAAATGATTATTTCTTAGGATATATGGACTGTTTTTAAAATTGGTCCCTTCCTCCTCCATTTGTGCACGTCGTTCACTTATCCAATTCAAGATGGAACATAGAGCACATTGATCCAAATATAAATTAGCTAAGATTCTTCCTACTATCAACCCTTTATGTGACAGATCTCATAATGGGGTTGTTTCCTTATTTCATATGTTTTGGTTCTGTTCTATTGGAAGGAAATTTTTAATGGATTTTCCCGTTTTTTCTTGACTACTGTTCAAACTTATCCCATGACAGCTTTATTTGGTGTGGTGATAAAGAACTGTCAATTATCAGGGTCACTTTAATGGCTAGAAGATGTATTTTGCTAATCTGGAATGTTTCTATCCCTCCCAGTTATGCACCTTATCATGCTTGAACCTCAAAGATTAGATGTCATATTTTGAAAACTGAAATTAAGTTTAATAAAAATGTGGGACACTTTTATGGAATATTTTAATGTTTAATGAATAATACAGTGGTTTTCTATTTTGTATATACATACAAAATCTTTATAATCTCTTCCTGAACTTACTTATTTACATATAAGGCAATTCACCAACATCCCATTGCTGTTACCCTTCAGGTGGTTTAAGGCATCCCAGCGGCTTTGTCTCTCTTTGTTAGTTTAGTGGGTATAGATTTAGGATTAGTTAGTTATAGTCTTTTTTTCTTTTGTTTTTTTTTCTGCAGGAATAAGAGATATAATATCAGATTCTATCTGTTAGTTGTGATGTTCATTTTTATTCCAGGATATATTGTAATTACCTTTAACCTGTAGAGTACATTTTTCTTGTTCTACACTTTTTGTTGGTTGTATCTGAAGTAAATGGAAAATACTGGGTCGAGATGCTTCTTCATAAGATAAAAATAGGAGCAGGAGTCACCAATTCGTCCTGTCGAGCCTGCTCCACCAACCAATAAGATTGTGGCTGATCTGACTGTGGATTCAGCTGTCATTCCCCTAGAACCCTTAATTCCCCAACAAGGCAAATATCTATGTCTTGAACAGAGAATGCCACAAATGCAATGTCCATCCTAAATCTACTCCCATGAATCTTGAGGCTGTGTAAAAGCACAATGATGTAGAAACACAGCAGGTCAAACAAAAAGATTTAAAAAAAAGATCCAGAACAGATAGCTGACCAGGGCACGATGTCCAAGAGGAGGAAGAAGGCTTAAAGTGGGAGAAAGGGATGGTCTCAGTGGGAGTTGGAGAATGGTGGAAGAGGTGGGCACAGAGAAGGAGACAACTTTTTCCAGAGGAAAGTGCCCAGATGCTGTTGATCCTCCAATTTACAGATGGACTTGAATTTGTAGTGGATGAGGCTATGAGAGACATGCTAGTCCAGGAGCAAGGCCTAGAATTAAAGTGGTTGGCCATTGGGAATTCATTTATTCAAATAGACCCATTGTACCCATATGCTCCTGCCACACTGAACAAGTATTATCATGCAACTCTCTTTTTCCCCCAGTCCCCCTTCACCACCATCTTCATCTGCTTGGCAGAACATGATGTCACTCTCAACAACTTCTTCTTCAACTCATCCCACTTTCTCCAAGTTACAGGAGTAGCCATGGCTACACATATGGATCCCAGCTATGCCTGGCTTTTTGTTAGCTTTGTGGAACAATCCATGCTACAGGCCTGAACAGGCAAGGCTCCTCAACTCTTCCTCCGTTACATTGCCAACTACATTGGTGCTGCCTCCTGCACCCATGATGAGCTTGTCAACTTTATTCACTTTGCTGCTAACCTTCACCCTGACCTCAAATTCACTTGGACACCTTTGGCAACCCTCTTCTTTCTTGACCTCTCAGTCTCCATTCCAGAGGACCAGTTTGCTACAAACACTTTCTACAAACCTACCAATTCCCACAATGATCTTGACTACACTTCTTCACACCCAGTCCCCTGCAAGGATTCAATTCATTTCACTTGATGCTTCCATCTCCATTGCATCTGCTTCCAAGACGAGGTCTTCCATTCCAGATCATCTGAGTTCTCCTGCTTCACAAAACATGGCTTCCCCTCTTCCACCATCTACTCAGCCCTCACTTGCATCCGCTCTATTTCCCCCACATCTGCCCTGGCCTGCTCTGCTTCTAGATGCAACAAGCAGGATTCCTCTTGTGCTCACCTACCAACCCAAACAGCCTCCGCATCCAACATATTATCCTTCACAATTTCTGTCAACTACAACATGATCCTGCCAGCAGACATATCTTCCCCTCTCCTCCACTCTCCACTTTCTGTAGGGACTGCTCCCTCTGTGACTCCCTCATCCCTTCCTATGAATCACCCTCATGGCTCTTTCCCCTGCAGCTGCAGGAAGGGGAACACTTGCTCCAACATACACCTACCATTCGGGGCTCCAAACGGACCTTCCAAGTGAAGCAACACTTCATGTGAATCTGCAGGAGTCATCTCCTGCATCCAGTGCTCCCATTGTCGCTCTTTACATCGGAGAGACTTGGCACAGACTTGGGGAGAGCTTTGCTGAGCACCTTTGTTCTGTCCGCATCAATGACAGGGATCTCCCAGTTTCCAAACATTTCAATTCTGCGCCCCATTCCCACATTGACTTTTCCATCCATTGCCTCATGCACTGATCAATCAGGGCCACCCATAAATTGATGGAGGAACACCTAACAGTCTGGGCAGCCTCCAACTGGATTGTATAACATCAACTTCTCTGGTTTCTGCTGGACCACTTCCCATTCTCCCCTTCTCTTCCTTATCCCTCAGTCTCATTTTCTCCCTCAATGCACAGGGTAAGAGCATACAGGTGGGAGGGTAGAAGTGAACGATGCTGAGAATTGATTGGGGGGGGAGGGCTAAGAAGGGTAGCTGGCTAATGGAGAAGGGAAGGGGGTAGCAAGCTGGAGGAAGGGAGACTGGGACAGGGGAAGAGAAAGTCCGGGAGAGGGGGATGATGGAAATTGACAAAGTCTCTATTGATGCTGCCTGAAGACGATGAAATATGAGGTGTTGTTTCTCCAATTTGAATGTGGCCTCAGCTTGCAATGTTTGAGGCCATGTTTGTGTGGCAGGAGAGGAAAGGGGAAGGGAGAGGAGCACGTTAACAGGTAAGAGGTCATAGCGGGAGAGCAGAAGCGAGATAAGCTGAGAAGTGATGGAGAGAGGGCAGAGAGCTAAGAGTAGTTTTCTGCTAGGAAAAGGAAGAGAAGGAGGTGATGAGCTGGAGAACAGAGGGATGAGGGGAAGATAGAAACCAAGGGAGGGGTTAATGCAAATTGAAAGATTCGATGTGGATGCCATCTGGTTGAAGACTGCCACGATGCAATACAAGGTGTTATTCCTGCAATTTGCAGGTAGCTTCAATTTAGCTGCACTTAATGCCATGGGCATACAGTGCGGCAGTGGGGTGTGGAATTAAAGTGGTTGGCCACTGGGGGTTGTTGTTGCAGCAGCAGAGCGAAGGTGCTCAATGAATTAATCTCCCAGTCTGCATCCAGGCTCCTGATATAGAGGAAATCATGGAAAGAGGAGGTGCAAGTCCAAGTTCAGCACTTCGTGTTATTTAAATCTCTTGCTAAATGCTAGAAGACCAGCAATCTCTCTCCTCAATTAAGCTGGGCAGTCGCAGGAGCTCCTGGTGTGGTCACTGAAGAGAAGGCCATCCATAAGGCACGGCTCTCCCTTGGCTCATTTTTAATTAAAAAAAAATTAACTTTAGCCAAACAGCACGGTAACAGGCCCTTCCGGCCCATGAGCCCAATTGACATCGTTTTGAAGGGTTGGAGGAAACAGGAGCCCCTGGAGGAAACTCACGCAGACACGGAAAACTTACAAACTCCTTACAGGCAGCATGAGATTTTCTCATTTCCAAAGGCCCAGAAACTCATTTTCCTTGAGTTTTTGGGCCTCTGTGCAGAGACACTGTAGAAACTGAGCAGACAAAGAGTGAAAATATCATAATGTTGATCTCCAACATTTTATAAAGATTTTGAAAGGAAAATTAGATTATGTTTCACACTGAAGGCCTGATAGTATTGTTAATATTTCATCTTTTTTCATAAAATCAGGATGAATCAGATAACAGCCAGCGGAGACTGCATTAAAGTTAACAAAGGTCTCAGGGAGCAGACAATATGCAGCAAAAATTCAATGTCTAATTCAATTCTTCAGAGCGAAATAGAAAAACGTGCTTGAGTGACAACTTTATTAAGGCCTAATGCTCCTGCAAATTTTATGGAATGATATGTCTTCCATGCAAAATACATGTTAACATTACTGATGAGTGAAAGGAGAAAATATTGTGAATTCTCATTTACTATTTAACAAAAGAGCTGAATGTGAATTAGCTGAAGCCCTTTTGCCCATGGCACGTTACTCTTTAGTCATTGGGGATTTCAAGCAAACATCTTTCCTTTTTATGTGTGATTATTAAAAGCAAGAGCTTGCAACATAAACACAGCTAAACTTGCAGAGAACAGATGTATTCCTGCAATACAGGCACAAAAGGGCATCACAGATAGAGTCAGAGGTCAGAAAGGGGTACTGATTAGAAGAGGACAAATAATACAGACTGGGCTTTTGTATGAAAGATTCCTTCAAGCTTCGAGTCACATCAACGTGGACTGTGCATTCCGTGAACGTGCCTCTCAATTCTTGGCACACAAAACGAATACAGATTTTCAAGAAACCCCCCCTCTACCTATTTTGACTTTTGAAATATTTACAGGAGGCAAGCTAAAAATCTGTGGCTGAATGCTTGTGATGTGCTATCGAGCAGAAAGCAGACACAAAACATAAAAACTTTAACAGGCTTTATTTGACATAAACTTCCACAGAGCTGGCTGAGAGAGTGGCTGTGCTGGCTCTGAGATTGACCTCGAGCTTATATTCCGGAGAGTGATTGGCAGCTGACCGGGTGGGGCTTGGTCCATTCAGGTCGGCTGATTGACAGCTGGCTAGGTGTTGCCTTGTCCTCCAGGGCTCTTCTGCAGGTACAAAGGCCGTCCCCTGCAGTAGGCTAGTAGTGTATCACCACATTCACTCCCTTCTTTAAATATTGTCTGGGGGCGGGGGCGGAGGGGAGGTTACATTTCATGTTCTACTAAAGGCCACAAACATATATATATTAAAGTATTTACAAGTTTAGACAGTCTGGCGGTTGTCAGAGTCTCTGCGACCATAGCAGAGTTGGCTCCTGGTTGAGGATCGGCAAGGGTAAGCGGGGGCTAGTTGGCGGGTTGGGGCAGGAGCGGCTGGCATGGTGCAGCACGGTGGGGTGGCTGGGTGAGACGTTGGATGGGTGGGAGGGAGGGTTTGTCCCCCACGGTTGGAGTGAGTCCAGGTTACCCGGGGTGGTCTTGAGTGCCCCACAGCTCCCCGGGGTTCGGGGAGTTCGTCAGGCTGGCATGGTCCTGAGATGAAGGATGCTGTTGTGCTGTGGTGGGTGCTCCCACTGGTGCCAAGTCCCTGGTTGAGACAGTGTCCTCCCTGTCACTGCTGAACCTAACATAGGCATAGTTATGGTTTGCGTGAAGCAGGAGTTCAGCCTTCTAGGCCTGCACATGTCTGTGTAGGAGCACCGGTCCCAGGGATGTGAGCCATGCTGGGAGTGATGTTCCTGTCGCCGATTTCCTGGGGAATGAAAACAGGTGTTCGTGAGAGGTCTCATTGGTAGCAGTGCACAGGAGTGACCTGATGGCATGGAACACCTCGGGGAGGGCATCTTGCCAGTATACTACGGACCACCCCTTAGACTTAAAGGCCAGGAGGACTGCCTTCAAGATTACCCCATTTTCACACTCCACCTCTTGGGATATAACTAGTCGTTCGACTAGTCACAATGCCCCTTGCTGTCAGGTACTGGCGCAGTTCCTCATTCATGAAGCTAGACCACCCCCCGGTCACTGTGGATGAACACGGGGTAGCCGAACATGGTGAAGATCTGTGTCAGTGCCTTAATGACGGTGGCTGTGGAGGTGTCCGGGCATGGGATAGCTAAAGGGAAGAGGGAGTACTCATCTATGACCGCGAGGAAAAAGACATTCCGATTCGTGGAAGGCAGGGGGACCTTGAAGTCTATGCTGAGGCGCTCAAATGGCCAAGTGGCCTTTACGACGTGGGCCTGGGGTGAGTGGAAGAAGTGGGGTTTGCATTCCGCGCAGACCTGGCATGCCTTGGTCATGGTCCTGACATCCCTGCTGTTGTACGGGAGGTTACGGGACTTGATAAAGTGGTATAAGCGGGTGATGCCTGGGTGGCAGAGGGACTCGTGCAGTGCCTGCAGCTGGTCATCGTGGAGTGACGTGCAGGTTCGGGAGAGGGTGTCAGGGGAGTCGTTAAGCTTCCTGGGATGATACTGGATGTCGTATCTGTATGATGCCAGCTCGACTCTCCAGCGCAAGATCTTATTGTTCTTGATCTTGCCTTGGGTCGTGTTGGACATGAACACCACTGCACACTGGTCAGTGAGGAGGGTGAACCTCCAGCCGGCCAGGTAGTGGCGCCAATGGCGGACCGCTTCCATGATCACCTGAGCCTCCTTTTCAAATGCAGAGTGCCCTAGCTTGGAGGGTCCTGGAGAAGAAGGTGACAGGGCACCACTCCTGGTTAATAGTAGCGGTGAGGGCCACGTTGGAGGCATCGCTCTCCACCTGAAAGGGGATGTCCTCACCCATGGCAGGCATCGCAGCTTCTGCGATATCCTGCCTGATGCACATGAAGGCTCCCTGCGCCTCGATCGGAGAGGAAAAGTTGTGGCCTGGGCCAGTGGGCGGACCTTGTCCGAGAAGCAAGTAAGTAATAGGAGAAAAGGCCAAGGCACCTGCAGAGGTCCTTCAGCGTGGGGAGGGGGGCATCTCCATTAATGGGCGCATCCATTATGGATCTGGGCCGATGACAACATATGTCACAATGTCCACCAGGATGATGAGGCGGGTGGTGCAGAACACGCACTTCTCTTTATTGTATGTGAAGTTCAGCTCCTTGGCCATCCAGAGAAATTTCTCCAGGTTTGCATCGTGATCCTGCTGGTCGTGGCCACAGATGGTGACATTATCCAGGTAGGGGAAAGTTGCCTTTAGCTTGTGCCTGTCTACCATGTGATACATCTCCCACTAGAAGACAGAGACCCCGTTAGTGACCCCAAATGGAACTCGGCGGAACTGGTAGAGGCGCCCGTCTACCTTGAAGGCAGTATAGGGCTTGTCCCGCAGGTGGATGGATAGTTGTTGATAGGCTGACTTCAGGTCAATCGTGGAGAAGACATGGTAGCAGGCTATCTCATTGACCATGTCAGCTATCCTCGGTAAGGGGTAGGCTGGGTGTACCGGTTGATGGTCTGTAATCCATGACTATCCTCGGCTTGCAGCCCCCTTTGACCACCAGGACTTGGGCTCTTCATGGGCTGTTGCTGGGCTCAATGACTCCTTCCGCCAGAAGCCGCTGCTCCTCTACCCTGATAAAGTCTCTGTCCACAGTGCAATAGCACCTACTAATGGTAGCTATCGGCTTGCAGTCTGGCATGAGTTGTGAGAAGAGGGTGGGAGGGGTTCTGCACAGTGTGGAGAGGCCGCAGGTTGGTTGGAGCTGGTTGGACGGCTCGCTGTGGAGCATGAGTGGGGGCAGGGGCCCACTGAAAGCGAGGGTGATGCTCTGCAGGTGACATTGGAAATCTAAGCCCAGGACGACTGGGGCGCAGAGTTTGGACATGACCAGGAGCCTGAACTCAGTATATGTCTCCTTCCCCCCCACAGTCAGATCAGCAGAGCAGTGCCCGAGGGTATTAATAGTTCGGTCCTGGGCGGCGACATTGTTGGAGAAGGTGGTAGGGTGGATTTTTATTTTTAGGGAGTGGGCCACACTCGGGTGACTAAAGCTCTCGGAGCTGCCACTGTCGATTAGGCACTTCGTTACCTGTCCGATCATTTTGATGTCCATCATGGAGCGCTCGAAGCCGTGAGGGATGTCCCTGGTCAGTGTGGTGGCCACTAGGACCATCTCTGGATCTGAATCGTCATTCCCCCAATGGTGGAGGCTAGTTGTGGCCGACGGCATCCTCTGCAGGCATGGGATGCATCGCAAGAGTTGTGTGCTCTCCGTAGGCATGGGTGTGGTGAGTAGTGATAGGCTGTGTCTGGAGGTGTGGGATGCGTCAGGTGGTGATCGGTGGCATCCGGTGATGTGGGGTGCAATGGTAGGGCGGCCTGGTCAGTACCCGTGTTGACCATGACGTCGTTGTCATCGGTGCTGTGCTCATTGTAGGCATGGGAGGGCCTGGATGGTGCCTGCTCCTGTCCGGCACAAGGTGGTGGTGCCGTGTGGGGGGTGTGTGGTGGTGGCATGGCTAGCCCTCCTCCCCAGCTGCGCAGGTTGCACCTGGGGAAGCGACATCATGCCATCAACCATCAGTGCTGGTGACATTATCGTGGGCAGCAGAAGTGATGTCACTCTGTGGACTGGAAGTGACACCATTGTAGTCCGTGGACATGGTGTCTTGCGGGGTGGCACTGATGAGGTAAGGGCTGGTCTGGGCACATGGCGTGCATGCGGCGATCATTGCTGGCGAGGCCAGGGAGGCTGGAAGTTGCTGAGGGGGCAATGGCATCGCCCGGCAACCATACGTGGCCTGGACCAGGTAGGAGGGGAGCTGGTCATAGAGGGCTGCTGAGCTGCCAGCAGGCTTTGAAAGGCATACTTTAGCGAAGTGGCCTTTCTTGCCACATCTTGAACAGTACTGATTTCTGGTAAGGCAGTTTTGATGCGATTGTCGATTTGACCCACACCACTTACAAGGACGTGGGGCGTCCGTAGCAGTGATGTTCTCATCCATCATCTGGTTTTGGGCCACAGTTGCTGTCTGTGCTGACCACGTGGAGACCTGGGGAAGCCTGGAGTCAAAGGCTTCGGTATGCAGGGCTGCTGCCTCCAGGGTTCGGACTACCTTTTTGGCCAGAAAGAAGATACGTGGCAAATGCACTACAATGTGGATAAATGTGAGATTATCCACTTTGGTAATACAAAGCGGAGGGCAGATTACTATTTGAATGGCAATAGATTAAGAGATGGGGAAGTGCAGAGAGACCTAGGGGTACTTGTACACCAGTCTCTGAAGGCAAGCATGCAGGTATAGCAAGCAGTTAAAAAGGCAAATGGTATGTTGGCCTTCATATCAAGAGGGTTTGAGTATAGAAACAAGGATACCTTACTGCAGCTGTACAGGGCCTTGGTGAGACCACACCTGGAGTATTGTGTGCAGTTTTGGTCACCTTATCTAAGGAAGGATGTTCTTGCAATGGAGGGAGTGCAGAGGCGATTCACCAGGCTGATACCTGGAATGGCAGGAATGACATATGAGGAAAGATTGCGCAAATTGGGATTGTATTCGCTGGAGTTTAGAAGATTGAGAGGGGATCTCATAGAGACATATAAAATTCTGGCAGGACTGGACAGAATGGATGCAGATGGGATGTTTCCAATGATGGGAAAATCCATCATTTGAGGATAATAGGCAAACCATTTAGGACCGAGATGAGGAGGAATTTCTATACCCAGAGGGTGGTGAATCTGTGGAATTCATTGCCACAGAGGGCAGTGGAGGCAGGTTCATTAAATATATTTAAGAGGGAATTAGATATATTTCTTCAGTATAAGGGTATAAAAGGTTACGGAGAGAAGGCGGGGATGGGGTACTGAACTTTAAGATCAGCCATGATCTCGTTGAATGGTGGAGCAGGCTCGAAAGGTCGAATGACCTACTCCTGCTCCTATCTTCTATGTTTCTATGTTTCTATGTTTCCTCCACCAGCTTCTGGCTGACAGCTCTCGAGCGTAGATCCCAGATGTAGGGATCCCTGATCAACCTTTCAACCTCCCTTTTGTTCACCCTGGGTTCTTCAAGGCACAGTCGAGCTAACTCACGTAGGGCTCCCAGGTAGGACTTGGCAGTCTCTCCGGGCAGCTGGACACGAATACTCAGAATGTACTTCGCAAAGATCACATTTGTGAGAGGTTTGTACATGGTTTCTAGGGTGTTCATTGCTTCAGAGTATTCAGTACAGTCTTTGAGGGCCTGGAAGGCCCGGGGACCCAGCTTCAAGTGGAGTAAGACGAGCCTTTTCCTGTCGGAGTCTAGGATGTCATCAGCGTGTGCCTCGATGATTGGTTTGGCCGTGTGCTTCCAGATTTTGAAGCATGCCTGTGATTGCAGATGGCGTGAGTCGACTTCAAGACTCCCGACGCTCAGGAGTTTCTCCATTACAGCTTTAAATTTTATGTAGAATATATTGTGATGCACTATCAAGCAGAAAAGCAGACACAAAACATAAAGTCTGTTCAACAGGCTTTATTCGACATAAACTTCCACAGAATTGGCTGTGAGAGTGCTGTGCAAAGCTCTGAGACTGACCTTGAGGGGCCAGAGTTAGCTTATATCCTGGAGGGTGATTGGCTTGGTCCATTCAGTTCGGCTGATCGACAGCCAGCCAGGTGTTGCCTTTTCCTCCAGTGCTCTTCTGCAGGTACACAGGTTGCCCTCTACAGTCAGCTAGTGGTGTATCACCACAGCACTACTCGAAAGAACACACACACACACACACACACACACACACACACACACACACACACACACACACACACACACACACACACACAGACATATACGTAGTGTAGTCAGGTTAAGCTCTGAGTTTTATTAGGGCTCAGGCCCGACTTTTATACGTGCACTGTTCGTACTGTGGCCCTCTTTGGCTGACGTCACAACATTCTTAACAAAAGCGGGTTTCCCGCACGCGGGTATTTCCCTGCATAACAATGCCCTTCTTCCTAGCACACTGTCCCTGTCTTTTGGCTGCGCAGCAAGGCCAGCGCCATTTTGGGGTCACCGGCTTTTAAGCTGCCCTTGCTGTTCACCTGCCAGTTCACTTGTTGTGGCCAATGCCACTGCACGGGCTGCTGGCCTTTGTTTGCGCTCACCGCACGGAGCGCTGGCTCGATCGCCGCGGTGGTGGGCCGCCACAGATCAATCTTAAACTGAGGTACAACTTCAACCATTTTACGCTGAATGGAAAAGGTTGCAGAGCAGGAACAAATTACTACAATATTTTGAAAAATAACAAACCTGATCTAAAAAATTTTTTACAAGTTATAAATAACAAAAGTATTGAAAACTAAATAGGTTCAGTTTCTAAAATTTGGCTAATTCTCATCAAAGATACCAATGTACCTCAGTATAAGAATCTGTTCTTATCCCTGACACGTTAAGACTTTGTCTTTTTGCAGCATTAAACTGATAAGATGGAGCAGAAAATATGGTTATTTCTCAATGAATATGAATGCAACATTAATACTGCATAATTGCAAGTTTATTTCTGTGCAGCAACAATCTACTGCTGTCTGTTGAATCTTAAATCATGATAAGATATGGAAGGTGAATGAGAAACAGCGTGGCTGACAAGTTTATTGAGTGAGAAATTAAGGTAGGAGTTGAAGGGCAATATAGGGAAGAAAGTTTAAGGTCATTTTATTGGTTGAATGTTTTTAAAAACTAGGGTAATGCACGGGATTTTGCCTGGCGAGATCTGCCCACCCACCCATGGGAATTTGCCTGCCGAGATCTGCCCACCCACCCACGGGAAAGCTGGAGGCTGCCAGTACTGGGGAACCAGCTGAAGATTCTCCCTGAGTTTTGGAGCTTTGGGCTAGGTCGCAATGCTGTTTTTATCTTGAACACCCTTAAAAATTTGTCTCGAATTTATTCTTGCTAGTTCCTGCCTTCAAAATTAGCCTTTCCTCAGTTAAGCACTTTCTCCATTGATCTGTTTATATCAGTAGTTCTCAATCTTTTTCTTTTCACTCCCATCCCACTTTAAGGAATCCTTATGCCATAAGTGCTCTGTGATTAGTAAGGGATCCTTCAGGTGGGATGGGAGTGGAAAGGGAAGGTTGAGAATCACTGCTCGAGATCCAATGGTTACTGAAATATTTTACTTGTTATAAATTCTCATTGGCCCATTTCCTTTGGAATTCTGAAACTGTGCACATAACGAGTCAATTAGTCCCCAGTACCAGATCCAGTCTGGCCTCTCCTCCAGTCAGCCAATTCGCTTACTGTGTCAAGAATCCTTCTTGAACACACCTGACAAATTCAGCCCTATCTATCCCTCTTGCAGTCAGTAGGTGCCAATCAATATTAGGGAAGTTGAAATCACCCATAACTACAACCCTGTATTTCCCACATCATTCCAAAATCAGCCTGCTTATCTGCTCCTTGGTATCCTGGGGGCTTTTAGGGGGCTACATACTACTCCCAGCTCAATGATAGCACCCTTCCTATTTCTGACTTCCACCCACACCGACTCAGTGGTTCCTCCCTTTCTAGAGCCATGATGCTATCCCTGACCAGTAATGATAATTACTCCACTTTTATACCTCCCATTCTACTCTTTTAAAACACCTAAACCCCAGTACCTGCATCAGCCAATCCTGCCCTTCCTCCAGTCAAGTGTCAGTAACAGCCACAATACCATAGTTCCATGTATTGATCCATGGTCTAAGTTCATCCCCTTTATTCCTAATATTTCTAGTGTTGAAATAGATACATTTCAAACCCTCTAACTGGCTGCCTTTATATTTTTTCCTCTGCTTGTCCTCCCTCACCATAGCATCATGCTTTTGTCCTTCTACCCTAATCTCCGCCCTCAATTCTGATTCCCACCATCCCCCCCCAAACTAGTTTAAGCAGTTTAAACCCTCCCCAACAGCTCTAACAAACATAACCATCAGGATATTTTTCCCCTCCAGTTCAGGTGCAGCCTGTCCTTTTTGTTCAGGTCAGACCTTCCTCAGGGGAGATCCCAATGATCCACTAATCTGAACCCCTGCCCCTGGCATCAATTCTTCAGCCACGCATTCATCTGCCACAACTTCCAGATCCTACCTTCTCTGGCGCGTGGCACACGCAGCAATCCTGAGATTACCAACCCTGAGGTCCTGCTATTTAACTTCTGTCCTAACTCCCTATATTCCCTCTTCTTAACCGCATCCCTACTCCTATCTATGTCATGGGCCATGACATCCAGCTGCTCGCCTTCCCTCTCCACCTCCAGAATGTTTTGATCAGAGACGTCCCTGACCCTGGCACCTGGAAGGCAACATCCCATCCAGGAGCCTCGATTTTGTTCACAGAACCCCCTATCCACTTGTCTCACCAATGAGTCCCCAATCACCATCGCTCTCCTCTTCTCCCCCCTTTCCTTCTGAACCAGGGGCCAGCCTTTGTGTTGGAGCAGTGACCACTTCAACTTGTCCCTGGTATGTCATTTCCTCCCCCTCCCCCACCAACAGTATCTAAAACAGTCTTCTTGTTGAGGGGAATGGCCTTGGGGGGGGGGGGTGGGGGAGTCTGCTCTTTCTACCTCTTCCCCTTTCCTCTCCTGACAGTCACCCAGTTACCTGTCTTCTGTCTTTTAGGGGTGACTGCCTCACTGAAACTCAACCTCTCACTACCTCTGTCTCCAGGTCCTAACTCAGTCTGTCAGGAGCTGCAGCTGGATGCACCTTTTACAGGTGTAGTCATCAGGAACAAACGTCCTGACCTGACATCCCACATCCTACAATCAGAGGACTGGATGGCCCTAACCATTGCCTCTATTCTTTACTCCAAAGTTATTTAAGTTAATTAAAGAAATGTAAAAGCCTTACCTCACTCGGAGTAAGCCTCTTCCTCAGCCTCTTCTCGCCAGAGCACCACTCCTACACTGAACCACTCATGTACTTGGCCACTCCTCTTTAGCTACCCTACCTTTTGTTTGTCCCTCCCTCAAATCAACACTCTGCTTAACCCTTCAGTTGCTTTTCCAACTCTTTTCAAACTCTAACCTTGACTCACTTCTCTCTCCCATCTGTAGTTCCTCCTCGACTCTCCCACGATTCATACTGTGTGTGTGTGTGTGTGTGTGTGTGTGTGTGTGTGTGTGTGTGTGTGTGTGTGTGTGTGTGTGTGTGTGTGCGCGTGTGTGCGCGTGTGTTTGTATTGACCCACACATACATATGAAGATATAATTTTCAATAAATATCACTAAATATTTTCTGAAGATTTAATCGGTAGCAGGATACTATTAATTAATCTCAGAGCCTGCTGGAAGAAGCCACAATATTCCCCAGTCTGGCAGTCCTGTTTTGATGCTCATGCATCCCCTTCCTGATGGTAGTGGATCAAAGAATGAGGTACAGAAGCAGCAAAATCTAATGGGTTCAATGACACTGAATTTAAGATACAGCCACATGTGAACCTTTTGCACAACACGCTGAGCACAAAATTCTCTTGGATTATTTCAATTTAATAAAATTTTTGTCCTGTCTATGTTTTTTAAAAATTTAGACATACAGCACGGTAACAGGCCATTTCGGCCCACAAGTCCGTGTTGCCCAATTTACACCCCATTAACCTACACCACTGGTACATTTTGAATGGTGGGAGGAAACTGGCGTCCCGGAGAAAACCCACGCAGACACGAGGAGAGCGTGCAAACTCCTTACAGTGTGGGACTCAAAGCCAAGTCCAGTCCCGATCACTGGCGCTGTAAAGGCATTGCGCTAACCGCTAAGCCAACCATTCTGTGCTGTCTGTAAGTGACCCTGGACATTTTATCACATTTTATTCATTACTGACAGATCACACAAAGATCACAATAGAAGGCCGCACAGACAAAGAAATGTGTGGACTAATTATCTATCACTTCATTACTGTACCACAAAAAAAATCTAATTGAGTACATTACCCAGAATAACTAATTGCTTTGAATGCATCAAAGGCTGAGACACAATTAAGAGATCCATGGGAAACAAATGTAGTTTCTTAATTTGTTACATCATGTGTGGGCTTCCATGTGTTGCTGCTAAGAGACACATATGGATGGCAGATGGCCTACAGTCTGTGCAATATCTTACGCACAGCCTCACATCCCTGGTGGCACTGTTGTGGAAAGCATAGATCTCAACTTCAATTCCCTCATTGTTTTGACTTACCACTCAGTGAAGTAATGTCACTATATTTTCTGGTAAAAACTTAAACTGGGCTTCACCTTTGGTACTGTTTTTTAAAAGTGCTTGGGGAATGTTCCATGAAGCCCTCACCAACATTTGTCACTTAAGCATCATTTGCTTCATCATTTGATCACTCTGCAGTTCAAAGCAGAAGCCACACATCCTATTGTTACATCAGTGCCAGCACAAAAAGGTATCCCCTTGCAGTCAAGGAAGCCAATACTATCCCTGATTACTTCATCTGCGAGAAATGCATCCAACTGCAGCTCCTTGCAGAATGATTGAGGGAATTGGAGTTGGAGCTGGATGAACTCCAGATCATTTGGAGAGGCTGAGGGGGTGATAGGCAGGAGTTACAGGGATGCAATCATATCTAGGAGGCAGGAGGCTGGGTGACTGTCAGGAGAGGGAAAGGGAATAGCCAGACAGTGTGCAGGGTACTCCTGTTGCTATTCCCCTTAGCAACAATATACCCCTTTGGATACCAGTGTGGAGGGGTGACCTATCTGAGCAAGGCAGTAGCCAGACCAATAGCACCATGGTTGGCTATGAGTCTCAGAAGGGAGGGGTGAAGTCAGGTAGAATGATAGTCATATGGACTCAATAGTCAGAGGAACAGATAGGAGATTCTGTGGCCACAAAAGGATACCGTATTGCCTTCTAGGTGCTTGGGTCCAGGGTGTTTTTGAGTGGGTGGAGAATATTCATAAGGGAAAAGGGGAACAGCCAAAGATCGTGGTACAGATTGGTACCAATGGCATAGGCAGGAGTGGGGTAGATGCCCTGCAAAATAACCTTTGGGAATTAGGAAAGAGGCTGAAGAACAGGACCACCAAGGTCTCTGGAGTAATCTCTGAATTACTCCCAGTGTCCTGAGCTAGGGAAAGTTAGAACAGGAAGGTAGTACAGACAAATGTGTGGCTGAGGAGATGGGGCAGGGGGTAGGGTTTCAAGTTCTTGGATCATTGGAACCTTTTCTGGAGAAGAGGTGACCCGTACAAGTTGGACAGACTGCACCTGGCTCAAGGGGAACTAATATAACCATATAACAATTAACAATACAGAAACAGGCCACTAGTTCCACCTACCTACTCCCATCCCGATAACCCTCCAACCCCCTCACATCCATGCACTCATCTAGCCTCCTCTTAAATGATAGACTTGACCCTGCTAGAACTACTTCTTCCGGTAGATCATTCCACTCAGCCACCACTCTCTGAGTGAAGAAGCATATTACTCCAAAAGTTTTGCCCCTAACCCTTAACTTATGACCCCTCGTTCCAATCTCTGCTTCCCTCAGGGGAAGAGTCTATTCCCATTCACTCTATCTATTCCCTTCATAATTTTAAATACCTCTATCAAATTCCCTCTCAACCTTCTGCGGTCCAACAAATAAAGTCCCAATCTACTCAGCTCAATCTTTCTCTGAATTTAAGATACTGCCATCCAGGCAACACTTTTGTAAACCTTCTTTGCATCCTCTCTATCTTATTGATATCCCTCATAATTTGGAGACCATAACTGCACACAATACTCCAAACTTGGCCTCACCAAAACCTGAAACAGTCTCAACATCACCTCACAGCTCCTATATTCTATGCTATGATTTATAAAGGCCAGCATACCAAAAGCCTTCTTCACCACCCTATCTACATGGGAATCTACCTTCAAGGAATGCTGAACCGTTATTCCAAGATCCCTTTGTTCCTCAGCATTTCTCAATGCCTTCACTGCATATTAGTTTAAAGCCCCCCTGGTAGCCCTAGCAAATGCCCCCACCAGGAAACTAGTCCCTCTGGGATTCAGATGTAACCCATCCTTATGGTACAGGTCCCACCTCCCCCAAAAAAGGTCCCAGTTATCCAGGAACTTGAATCCCTGACTTCTACTCCACCTCTTTAGCCACGCATTCATGCATTCAGTCTCCACCTGATTCTATTTCTCCCCTCACTATCACGTGGCACAGGAAGTAATCCAGAGATTATTTCCTTTACTGTCCTTCTTCTCCCAACCTAACTCCCTATATTCACCCTTTAGGACCACTTCCTCCTTCCTCCCTATGTCGTTGGTACCAACGCCTTATCCTTCCTTCTCAGGATGTCTTGGACACACATAGTTATATCCAAGACCCTGGCACCAGGGAGGCAAACCACCATCCGGTTTTCTTTATTGTGTCCACTTAATATCCTGGCAATGAAGTTGGGGAGTGATGGGAGTGGGTGGGTAGGTTGAAACTAGATTCGCTGGGGGTTGGGGAGCTAAGTGAAGAGGCAGTTGGTGCACATGTAGGCAGAGGTGATATGGAGTTTATGTGGAAAGACGGTTAGATATGGAAACATTGCAGCTAGTGGGATGTGCTGCAATGCAGCAGGGGCTCAGAGTGAAAAGTAACAAATAAAGGATAAACGTTTTGTATTTAAATGCACGTAGCACAGGAAATAAAGTACATGGATGAATTCTAGTTTGGCTACAGATCGCCAAGAATAATATTGTGGCCATCACGGAGTTGTGGCTAATGGACGCATGTCATTAGGAACTTAATATCCAAGAATTTACAGCGTATTGAAAGGATAGGAAGTTAAGCCATAAGAAAGAGGTGTCCTAGGATCAGAAGATATAGAAAGTGGTTCTCAACCTTTTTCTTTCCACTCCCTTACTAATCACAGAGCACCTATGGGATAGGGAATATTTAAAGTGGTATGTGAATGGAAAGAAAATGATTGAGAACCATTGATATAGAATCATAGTGGATTGAGTTAAGAAATGGCGAGGGTAAAAAGACACTTGGCAGTTTTATACAGAGCTCCAAACAGTAGCTGGGATGTGGACAACAGATTACAACAGCAAATAGAAATATTGTGTTAGAAGAGCAATGTTATTATAGTCATGGGGGATTCTAACTTGGAAGTAAATTGCAAAAACAAATTTGGGGCTGGATCTCAAGGGAGAGAATTTGTAGAAATCTTGTTGATGCACCCACCAAGCTATATAGACTGTAATGGATTGGGTTTTATGTAATGTACCAGTGGTGATTAAAGAGAGTTTATGGTAAAAGAACAATGAGGGGGCAGTGATCATAATATGACTGAGTTCAATTTGAGATTTAACAAGGAGAAACTAAAGTCAGAGTGTCAGTATTTCAGTGAGGTAAAGGGAATTACAGTGGCATGAAAGAGGAACTGGCCAAAGCAGTTTGGTAGGGGTCACTGGCTGAGAAGCAATAAATAGAGGATAAACACATACTGAAAAAGAGGACATATTCAAATGGAAAAGAAGTCAACTGTGGCTGACAAGAGAAGTCAAGCCCAGTGTAAAATCAAAAGAGAGGGCATACAAGGAAGCAAAAATTAGTGGGAAGATAAAGGATGGGCAGTTTTTAAAAACTTACCGAAGTCAACTAAGGGAAAAGTTGGTATGAAAATGGGATCAGTAAATAGTAAGAGGACACAAAAAGCTCCTTCAAGTATATAAAGTAGTGGTTCTCAACCTTTTTCTTTCCATTCACATACCACTTTAAGTAATCCCTGTGCCATTGTGCTCTAATTAGTAAGGGATTACTTAAGGTGGCCTGTGGGTGGGAAGGAAATGTTGAGAATCACAGCTCTAGACTCATTTGTTACTGAAATAATTTGCTTGAGAAAAATTGCCATTGTCCCATTTCCTCTGGAGTTTGGAAACTATGCACATAACGAGTCAATTAGAGATGATTAAAACAGTGGTTTTCAACCTTTTTCTTTCCACCCACATCCCACCTTAAGCAATCCCTTACTAATCACAGAGCACCAATGGCATAGGGAATATTTTAATTGGCATGTGAATGGAAAGATAAAGGTTGAGAACCACTGATATAAAGAGTAAAAGAGAAGTGAGGGTAGATATAGGACCACTAGAGAAATGATAATGGGAGACAATGAGATGGCAGAGGAACTAAATGAGTTCTTTGCATGTCTTCACTGTGGAAGACATTAACAGTGTGCCAGATGTTGAATGGTATCAGGGAACAGATGTAAGTGCAGTTACTATTTCAAGGGAGAAGGTGCTCATAAAGGTAAGGGTTTATGTCTCCCAGAGTAAATGGATGTACCTCCAAGTTCTGAAAGATGTAGGGATAGAGATTATGAAGGCATTGGTAATGAATTAATAGATTTTGGTATGGTTCAGGAAGACTGGGAAATCACAAGTTTTGCCCCACTGTTCAAGGGAGGGAGGCAGCAGAAAGGAAATTCTAGACAGGTTTGCCTTATGTCAGTGGTTGGGATGAGGTTGGAGGCCACTTGAAGGCACATGATGAAATAGGCCAAAGCCAGCCTGGTTTCTTAAGGGAAAATCTTCCTTGATAAACATATTGGAATATTTTGAAGAAGTGACGAGCAGGCTGGATAAAGGAGATGCAGTGAATATTGTGTATTTGGATTTTCAGAAGGCCTTTGACAAGGTGTCGCACATGAAGTGAAGGTATATGAAGGAGAGGGTACTGTTGAGGAAATCGGGAGGCTGCAGAAGGACTTGGACAGATTTGGAGAATGGTCAGAGAAGCAGTAAATGAACTTGGGCAAAAAAATAAATAGGCAGATTATTTTTTAAATGGGGAGAAAATTGAAAATACCTAGATACAAAGTGACTTGCCTGCAGGATTGCCTGAAGGAAAACTTGCAGGTTGAGTTGGTGTTGAAGATATGCTGATGTTGGAGACTGTTCAAAGGAGGTTCACAAGGATGATTTTAGGAATGAAAGGGTTATCATATAACATATACACATAACATAACAATTTACAGCATGGAAACAGGCCATTAGGCCCTTCTAGTCCGCACCGAACCAAACACCCCTCTCTAATTCCACCTCCCTGCACAATGCCCATAACCCTCCATCTTGTTCTCATCCATATACCTGTCCAACCTTTTCTTAAATAATACAATTGACTCCGCCGCCACTATTTCTCCCGGAAGCTCATTCCACACGGCTACCACTCTCTGAGTAAAGAAGTTCCCCCTCATGTTACCTCTAAACCTCTGCCCCTTAATTCTTAACTCATGTCCTCTTGTTTTAATCTTTCCTCCTCTTAACGGAAATAGTCTATCCACATCCACTCTGTCTATCCCTTTCATAATCTTAAATACTTCTATCAAATCCCCTCTCAACCTTCTACGCTCCAAAGAATAAAGACCTAATCTGTCCAATCTCTCCCTATACTCTAGATGCTTAAACCCAGGTAACATCCTGGTAAACCTTCTCTGCACTCTCTCCACTCTGTTTATATCCTTCCTATAATTAGGTGACCAGAACTGCACACAGAACTCCAAATTAGGCCACACAGTCTCAACATCACCTCCCAACTCCTATATTTCATGCAATGATTGATAAAGGCCAGCATACTAAAAGCCTTCTTCACCACCCTATTCACGTGAGTTTCTACCTTCAGGGAACGATGTACCGTTATTCCTAAATCTTTCTGCTCTTCTGTATTCCTCAATACTCTCCCATTTACCACATATGTCCTATTCTGATTCTTCTTACCAAAATGAAGCACCTCACACTTATCAGCATTAAATTCCATCTGCCATTTTTCAGCCCACTTTTCTAAGCAGCCCAAATCCCTCAGCAATCCTTGAAAACCTTCTTCATTATCCACTATTCCATCTATCTTAGTATCGTCTGCATTTGATGACTGCTGGCCTGTGCTCATTCAAATTTAGGAGAATGAGGGGGGATCTCATTGAAACATTTTGAATATTGGAAGACATGGATGGAGAAAGGTTGTTTCCCATGGTGGGAGAGTCTAGGACAAGCAGGCATAGCCTCAGAATTGAAGGGCATCTGCTTAGAACAGAGATGTGGAAGAATTTCTTCAGCCAGAGTGTGGTAAATCTGTGGAATTTGTTGTCACAGGCTGTTCTAGAGGCCAGGTGTATTTATCACAGATGTGTGTATTTATGACAGAGACTGATAGATTCTTGATTAACCAGGGCATCAAATGTTATGGGGAGAAGGCCAGGCAGTGGGGCTGAGTGGGAAAATGGATCAGCCCATGATTAAAGAGTGAGGCAGACCCAATGGGCTGATTAGGCTCTTTCTGCTTTGGTCTCATGCATGTTGGGACTCAGTTTGCTGAAGCTGCTGTTCATAAAAATAACTGAGATGATGGCATTGTTGGATTTGGTGATGCTGTTGTCCAGGAGGTTCTTTGGAAGTCAAGAAAGAGGCAACAATCTTATGGTTACAAGCATTTTATTACATATTCATCAAGGTACTGGTCAGACAGGGTCAGGTGTACCAGCTGGTAAAGCATGGTCAAGGAAGTATAGATAGACCCCTACTTACGATAGGGTTCCATTCCGGGACTCACATCATAACTTGAAATGATTGTAAGTGGAAACAATAGCGCCCTCTACTGTTTTTTTTAAATTAAATTTTAATTTAAACGCTGAAAACCTTTTATACAGCACATTTTAAACTGAAAGACATTACTGCAATGCACATAACTGTTTTTTTTTTTCATTTGAATTTTATTTATATGCCAAAAACCTTTATTATAACACAAATTAAACTGAAATACACATTGCAAAGCTGTGACGCGTATCGCAAGTGCGGGGAACATCGTAACGCGAAACCAAAAGTAACCGATTCTGACTATCAAATCTTTGAAATATTGCAAGAGGGAAGATCATAAGTCGGGATCTATCTGTAATCCATAAGGAGCAAAAGAACTTGACCACATGCTTTCCTTTTATACTGCAAACTGGTGTGAACTAGTTTGGATCAGAAACCTGTCGAAGAAGTCAGTTTTGCTGACAAAGAACAGAATGTGGACAAACACATGAAAAAGCTGAAACTACAAGGACAACATTCTGGACCAGAATCCATCAGCTTTGTTCCTAAATTTGCTGATGACTCCAAATGATGCCAGGAAGTAAGTTGTGAAAAAGACAGAACGAGTTTACTATGGGACTCAAATGGATTAAGTGAGATAAGTTCTGGCAAAAAAAAAGTTATCTAAATGGCAAGAGATTGAGGAGCTCTGATTTTGCTTAGCTATTGGAATAAAATATGAAAATAAGGCTCATTCAGCTGACAGAACATTCTTGTGGCCATCCCAGCGATGGTTGTACAAGGACGTTAATACATCAGAAACATTTGGCACTATGACCCGGCAGGTTATGTTTCGAGGAACATTGGCTCAGTTTTTATCACTATGAGAGAGAATCTGATTGAAATGCTCTATATTTTGGGGATCAAACAGAGGATGTGGAGAGGATCCAGGAGAATATGTGAGACTTTCATCCCAAAATGTTGGTTACCCTTTACTTGAGGCTATGTTGCCTGCTGAGCTTCTCCAGCACGATTGCATTATTGGCACAATGAAAAACTGCGTTTGAGATACTCTCATCCATATGCAGTTTGAAACCAAACGCTCCAAAAGAAGCATTTTGCTCAGTCAGATTAGCAGCATTATTTTCAGACACTTTGAGGAGCTAGAAAAGGGTAAGGTTCCTAGTTCAACAACTGAAATGTTGGGTACCCTTGGCTGGTATGGTTGATCTTTTGACGCAGATATTATGTTCCCACTTGACCTGGTTATGTGACCCTCTGTAGCTTATCAGGCTGATATTATCCAATGGCTGCAATACTGAAGGAAATGAACACAGTGGGAAACAGGACCAAGACTGCATATTGTGCCAGAAAGCAGCACAATGAAAATGTTAATCGCTTGGTTACGAATATTAAATCAGACTAATTTCTGGGGTTTTTTTTTCTTTTCAGAAAGTTGATCCCTGCTGAGAAGAAAAATCTCAGAGAGACACCAGCACCAGTTTCCAAATGAGACAATAATAAATGGTTCATTTGGGAAAGATTTTAAAGAGCAGATCTGAAAGGCAAATTGATGTACCACTTGTCATTTGTTCACGCACTGTTCTTGCAACATAATAAAGCAAAAATGATGGAAATGGCAGTGTATGTTTAATATGCAGTAGTGTGCCTGTGATATCTCCTAATTTCTGGTTTATGACTTTACTCATTTTATTGAAATGGTCCACAGTAGCAAGTGATTTACCAAACTCCATATAGATGCCTATTAACCTTTCCATGAAGGAGAGGTTAGGGGCTCCATCACTGATGAAGAATTGAACCCCTGAGAATAGATTTAATGCAGTATAAACTCTTTAACAACATCGAAGATTAGTTTTATCAGATGCTCCATCACAAGACTATATTTGAGTTGTAAAACCATTCTTAATAGAGTGTATACAAGCTTTCTTTCCTTAATACAACGTGTGTTTTTTTTCTTTCATGAAAGCAGGTGCATCTATCTAGCCCCTGGTTCATGAAAGCAGGTGCACCTATCGAGCCCCTGGTTCATGAAAGCAGATGCACCTATCTAGCCCCTGGTTCTAACCCAGAATGGTTTGGAACTATCCTGGTAGTGATAGCTTTTGAATGAGAGGTATGTTCAGTCGCATGATGAGTCATTTACTCTTCCCTGCCATAAATTAATCTGCCTGCCATTCAGGATGGATACACGTGTCCCTGGTTCAACTGTAGAAAAACCTAGCCCAGCAGTGCACAATAACAACCCAATGACTGTGCATGCACACAGCCACCAACTACCACTCAGCCTTGGTGATGTACGACCCAAGTCCTGACTCAGACCTGTGAACCTGTGCACGGTTCTCTCCTGAGAATCAAACACTAAAACTGCTGCCTTCTTGGATAATCCTTCCAGAAGAAGAAGAGAGGACAGCGCAGAAGTCAAAACAGAAAAGAACAGGTCAGAGTTGACGTCTGCAGAATCTTGCTGGAACAAACCGCGACAGTCTGCAGATGCTGTGATTGTAGTAAAACAAGGAAATGCTGGAGAATGCCAAGAGAGGAAACTGAAGTGTTGGTCTTTATCCTACACAATGGAAACAAGTTACACCCACCCACACACAGCTTCTACATCAGGCTTATGTCATTTCGACCTTTCCGCCACTTCTTCCTTGGGTATTCACATCGCCCCCCCACCCCTGGCCAAATGAAAGACATTGAGATGATTTAAAATGAATGTGCCTGTTTCACAAGGACCTCTCTGTGGTGGTACACCACCGGCCTACTGCAGGGGGCAACCTCTGTACCTGCAGGAGTGTAAGGGGACAGGACAACACCTGGCCGGCTGTCAATCAGTCAGCCTGAATGGATCAAGCCCCACCCGGTCGGGTGTCAATCACCCTCCAGGATATAAGCCTGCGCCGGCCTCCCGAGTCCTCACTCAGAGTTGCTATAGCCACAGTCAGCCTGGCTCTGTGGAAATCTTTGTGGATTAAAGCCTGTTGTACAGTCTTTACCTTGTGTGTGTCTGATTCCGGCTAACAGCGCACCACACTCTCAGTAGTAAAGGCTCAGCGGTCACCAGAGTTCTTCATGGTGAAGTGCAGGCCCTTCTATTTACCTAGGGAACTTACAGCCTCTCTGATTACAGCAGTTTATTTTCCTCCTTCCGCAAATGCTGGGGAAGGATTGAGTGAGCTTTATGGAGTCATCTGCTGAGTCCAGGCCACTTACCCTTATGATTGTATGATTGTTGCTGGTGATGTCAATCGCATAATCTAAAAACAATCCTGCCGAAGTCTCAACATGTTGAAGATGCAACCAGAGGAGAGAATATCTTAGATCTTCATCAATGCACCTGAAGTGAACAAGGCTGTGCCCGGCTCCCATCTTGGATACTCAGATCAAATATTGTATATATGTGTGTAATAGTCGATTCCATGTAAAAGTCTAACACCTCCCCCCACCTGATCTCCCAATGCCCCGACTGAAGACTCTTGCTTAGGCCCAGACCGCCCACCCAGCGGAGCTTCCAATGCCCCAGGTGCAGACACGCACCCAGGTCCTGGCCGCTGCCCATCCGAGCTCCCAATGCCCCGAATGGTGCATTCACTTACTGTGGTCAAAAGTAGTACACTTGTTCTAGTTGACCCCTTAGATTTCACCCTAAAAATTGGTCCACAAAATTAGACTATTGCACGCGTATATATGGTATCCATTCTGTTAATCCCTGCAGACAGACCACTGGTAAAATGAGTCAAACCATTTCACAGGGAGATCAGGGCCTGGCCAAGGAAGCCACAGTAGTGGTGCAGGATTGCTTTGAAAGCATGGACTGGAGTGGATTCAGAAAAGAGGACTCTTACAACAAGCATGTCAACATTGAAACCTATATGAACTCAGTGACCATCTCTACACAGGCAAGTGCATTGAAGATGTTATGGTGATCAAATGCTACACAGCCAGGAGCATTCAGACTAGATGCAGAGGTTCATGCATTGCTCAGAGCTCGTGATGACAAGATCTCAAGGGGCTGAACTCTCCTGTGCAATCAGGAAAGCAAAGCGTGGTACCCACAGAGAGCCCACAGATTCCTGTGTGACACAGGCAACTTGAGGCGCATTTGGCAGGGTATCAAAAACATCACTGACTATCAGTCAACCCTGCAGGTCAGCGACAATGATGTCTCCCTTCCCGACAGGTTGAATGCCTTCTGCGCACCATTTAAAATGGCACGACAGCAAGGCACGTCTCCCCTTGAACAACTGGCACCCCACAGCTGAGGCGGGGGGGGGGGGGTGGGGGTGAGGAGACTACCCAGGATGAACCCATGCAAAGCAGCAGGACCAGACAACATACCTAATGCTGAAGTAGTGTGCAACCCAACTGACAGAGGTTCTAATGGACATCTTCATCATCTCATTGCACCATCCATTGACCCTGCAGGATTCGAGGCAGCCACCTGGTGCCCAAGGGTGCGACAGTGATTGGACAAAACGACAGCCACTCAGGGACACTGATTTCTTTGATTATGATGTGCTTTGAGTGACTGGTAATGGAACACATCAAACACACCTACCAGTGATATTGCACCCATCCAGTTTGCCCCCTGTCAAAACTAGTCCACAAATTATACTGCAGCTTCACCACCTAGAAAATTATGGCTGTTGTTCATTGATTTTAGCTTGTCATTCAGCACAATCTTACCTCAGAGGCCGGTGGATAAATAGTCTTTTCTAGGACTCAAACCCCACCCTCCCTCCTGATTCTGGATCCTGGATTCCTTGACCGATAGAGAACAGTCTTTCCAGGTTGGCAGCAAAATCTGAAATCCCATCGTCAAGTGCTCAGCCCACAACTGATCACGCTGCTGACCCATGACTGCTCTGCCAGATTCAGTTCTAACATAATCATCAAGGTCTTGGATGATACATTAGCATGATCAGCAGTAGAGAAGAGGTTGGGTGGCTTATCAAATGGGGCTCAAACAATAAGGCAAAGAAGCTGATTCAGAAGAACAAAGGTCGACCAGTCTCTACTGCACATCAATGGCTCCATCGCGGAGAGAATGAGAGAACAAAGTTCAGGTCAAGTCAACTCAACTCATCTTTATTCATTGTTCATCCCATGCTCGCACGGTAAATACAAGATAGCATTTCTCCAGTACGCTGAGCATATTTACATAAATATAAGTTTGAATAGAAGTTAAACATATTGAAATATTAAAATATTAAGACATATACAGTAACAGTCCACGGTACATTATGCACATATGTTCTGGGAATTCAGGAGTCTGGTGGCCTGGGGGAGAAAGCTGTTGCCCAATCTGGATGCAAGGGCCCGAGTGCTACGGTACCTCCTACCAGATGGCAGAAGGGAGAACAGTTTACATGATGGGTGCATGGAGCCCTTCACAATGTTTATTGCCTTTCGCCTGCATCAAGTGTTGTCGATGTCCTTCATGGTAGGAAGAGAGCCCCCAGTGATCTTTTCCGCTGACTCCACCATCCTCTGCAGAGTCTTGTGGTTCGAGGAGATTCAGCTTCCAAACCAGGCGGTGATGCAGTTGCACAAGATGCTCTTGATACATCCTCTGTGGAATGTAGTGAGGATGGAGGGTGGGAGATGGACTTCCCTCAGCTTTCGCAGGAAGTAGAGGTGCTGCTGGGCTTTCTTGGCCATGGAGCTGGTGTTAAGGGACCAGGTGAGATTCTCTGCCAAGTGATACTCTTGACGACTCCAATGGTGGAGCTGTCAATGGTCAACATAGCATGGTACCCCCGGGCCCTCCTTGGTGTGCGTAGAAAAGATGACCCATCCTGGACCCACAATACCTCCTCATTAGTCAGGAAGATGCAGCAGTGCCTACACTTCTATAGGACGTTGAGGAGGGCAAAGCTATCAGAACCTATCTTGACAACATTTTACAGAACCACAATGAGAGTGTCCTCTCTGGCCATATCATTGTGTGGTACAGTAGCTGCAAAGTATTAGGCCAGAATTCAATTCAGAGGATCCTTAAAATGGAGAAGATCAATGGTGTTCTCCCTTTCCTCTATTGATGACATTCACTGGGAACATCGCTCAAACAATTATCGAGAGTCCCTACCATCCATCACACAGAATTTTTGGCCCACTACCATCAGGAAGGGGGTACACCAATATAACGGGAGATACAGCGCTGGCATATTACCAACTGAGATCCTACTTGAAAGATAAATTAGGAAGCAACTTGAGTTTACCAGAGGGAAGTAAACTTGAATATGTGATTACAGATACAATGTTAATCAAAAGATTTATAAAAAATATGTATATTAAACTGCAAGAAAAGGAAAATGAGGAAACAAATGGTAAAACTAAACAAAAATGGGAACAAGATTTAAATATAAAGATAAAAAAGGAAACATGGGAGAAGTTATGCTCTGGAACGATGAGAAATACAATAAATACGAGGCTGCGTATGATACAATATAATTGGTTACACAGACTATACATTACACCGCAAAAGTTAAATAAATGGGACCCAACAGTATCTGATAGATGTTTTCGATGTAAAAAAGAAAGGGGAACAACAATTCATGCAATCTGGACATGTGAGAGAGTAGAAAAATTTTGGGATGATCTCAATCAGATATTAAATAAAATAACAGAAAACAATATACCAAAGAATCCAGAGATCTTTCTCCTAAGTAACATAAAAAATAAAGAATTTGGAATTGACTTGGAGGATGCACAAAAAAGATTTGTTAAGATAGCCCTAGCTGTAGCAAAAAAATGTATTATGTCAACCTGGAAATTGGAAGATAATTTGAAAATACAACAATGGTATATAGAAATGAATAAATGTATTCCATTAGAAAAAATAACATATAGTTTAAGAAATAATATTGAAATATTCGAACAAGTATGGGAGCCTTACATTAAATACAATAGCGAAAACCTACCGGGAACAAACATTACCTAAGTTGATGGAAGGAGAAGAGAAGAAAAAAATGGACTCAGTAGAATTTCTGGTGTATTTTTGTTGAATGACAACATTGTCTAACTGAATTAATGCAACCTAGATTGTATAACTAAAATGGATGAGAGGGGGGAGGGATGGGGGGGTGGCTTGGGAGGAGGGAGGGGGGAGGGAGAAAACGTCACTGTAAATGTGTGGAAAAGAAAAAGTGTATATCATGGCTATTGTGATTTATGGTGTGAAAAATAAAAAATTTAAAAAAAAAAAAAAAAAAAAAAAGGAAGGGGGTACACAGCATCAAAATCAGGACTGCCAGTCTGGGAAATAGCTTCTCCCCATGGGCTGTGACATTACGCGGTATGGTTGGCATAGCAGTTAGTGCAATGCTGTTACAAATCCCGCATAATCCAATGATTCAAATCCTGCACTGTCTGTAAGGAGTTTGTACGTTCTCCCCATGTCTGCATGGGTTTTCCCGAGGGGGGGTCCAGTTACCTCCCACCCTTCAAAACATACTGGGGGTGTAGGTTAATTGGGTGTAATTAGGTGGCCTGGACTCATGGGCCAAAATGGCCTGTTACCTTGCTATATGTCTAAAAAAAATTTCATGAATAGTATCCTGTAACCTTGTGTCTCTTATAGATGAAACAAATAAATAATTTCATAATATGTATTATATATCTATTTTATTTTTGTTTTGCATGTGATTATCATGTATTATGTGTGCACATCTGCACATTGTGGGCCAGAGAAACGCTGTTTCATACGGTATAAATTAAAATAATAATAAAGTTGTTTGTATTTCATGCAGCCCTGATGTCATCATCTAATGTCAAAATCGAATGGGTTTAGCTGACTTGCTGCAGTTATTAAATCGGAGTTTAAACACCGACCTGGTGTCAGGATATTTAACGTGTCTGTACCACAGAGCCAAATCATTAATCCAACTGTAGAACTGCCCCTTCAGCAGTGGGAAAACATACAGATGGAAGTGAAAGTAAATCTATGGCTTCAGTGGTCCTGTTTAACCTCAAGGAGCAGAGGAAGTAGCATTTGGAATTCTCTCCAGTTTCAGCATATGTAAAATTAAACGAAACTACTGGAATTTTTACTTCAAAACTCCCTGAGTTGTTAAACATCAATGTAAAAACCATTGTGTTAAAAGCACCAGCTTTAATAAAGAATTGCAGCCTGAACAAAATCTGATGGCAGCATCTATGTCTACATATTAGACATTCATGAACTCACTCAAGTATTTTAGTGTACTTACTTTCATAATAAATACAAGATTGGAATAGATTTTTTTTCCTGTTTGGTATTTGATCATTTCATCTAACAAGGAGTTCCCAGTGTGGTTTGATCTAGTTAAAGAATTCCAAGTCGATTTCATTAAACAATACACCACTTTGGCCCACAACATTGGGCCGATTAATGTAAACCTACTCTACAATAACCTAATCTTTCATATGGGGGCCTGCTACCAAAAGGATGCCTGATGCTTATTTATCTTCATTTCAGAATCAGAATCAGGATTTATTGTCATGAAGAAGTCATGAAATTCAGTGTTTTGGCGCAGCGTCACAGTGCAAACGTTCATATTAAAACCATCTTACAACATTCTATAAAAAATAGCAATAGTACTGCACGAAAAGCAAGGCCGTGTCTTTGGTTCATTGATCATTCGGGAATCTGATGGCTGTGGGGAAGAAGGTGTCCTTGTGCCGCTGAGTGCTCGTTTTTAGGCTCCTGCACCTGTATCTGAAATTCAGGTGCCTGAATTCCCAGAACAGATGTGGATAGAGTACTGTGGACTTTTATTGTCTACGTCTTAATATTATAATTTTTGAATTACACTATTCCAACTCTAATTCAACTCCAATTCTACTCCAACATATTGATGTAAATATGCTCCATGGTCCTGGAGAAACGTTATCTTGTCTTTGACTTGGTAGCAGAGTGAGGAGGGCATGACCTGGTTGGTGGGGATCTTTGAGGATAGAGGCTGCTTTTTTGTCTCTAAGTTCTCCAATTTAAGCACCTATGCTGACAATCTAACCTTCCATACTTTACACCCATAACTCTTGCATCTCTGTAGCTGTCTAAGAGTATTTTCAATGTCCCTATCATACCAGCCTCCGCCACCACCCCTGGCAATGCATTCCAGTCATTCACCACTCTTTGAGTAAAGAACTTATCTCTGACATCGCCCCTAAGCTTTCCTCCACTCACCTTAAACAGATGTTCTCTCGTATTTGCTATTGTTGCCCTTGGGAGAAAAAAAAGTGCAGGGTGTCCACCTTATCTCAGCCCCTCATCTCCTTATCAAAGTTCAAAAGTTTTACATTGCAAGTGCACATTTATTGTCAGACTACATGAATGACATCACATAGAAACCTGAGGTTCCTTTTTCCTGCGGGTCAGGCAGAATTTCTACTTATCGGTAACTGTAAACTGTACTCAAAAAGAAAGATATGTGCACAAAAAAAGAGAAATGTAAACAAAGAAAGAAATTGATGGTGCAATTACAGAAAAATAAATATTTATGATAGATTATGAGATAAATAAGAGTTATTAAATGAATGTCTTGTAGTTTAGGAGTCTGATTGTTGAAGGACGGCAACTGTTCCTGAAACTGGTAGTGGGAGGCTTTAAGCACATATACTTCATTCCTGAAGGCAGCAGTGAGAGCAGAGCATGTCCTGGGTGGTGTGGATCCTTAACGATTGCTGCTGCAGGGCTTCCAGCTCAGAAGTATTGGTGTCCCCATACTTGATGGAGCCATTCAGCACACTTTCCACTACACAGGTATAAACGTTTGCCAAAGGTTCTGAAGGCATATCAAACCTCGGCAAACTCCTTAGGAAGTAGAGGGGCTGACGTCATGATGTCATTAGTATGATGAGTCTCGGAAAGGTCTACAAACAGCTCCTTGGTCTTGGTGACACTGAGTATGATGTTGATGTTGGTGCACCATTCAGCCAAGTTTTCAATCTCCCTCCTTTATGCTGACTCATTGCCCCTTTTGATAGAGCCCACTATCATGGTATTGTCAACAAATTTGTTAATAGTGTGGTTGTCCTACCAGGCCAGACAGTCGTAGGTGTAAAGGGAGTAGAGCAGGGTGTTAAGAACACAACCCTGTGGTTCTCCAGTATTGATAGAGATTGTGGAGGGGGTGTTCTTGCCAATCTGCACTGGAGGTGCGAAAATCCAGGATTCAATTACATAGTGGGGTATTGCAGTCCAACTCATCAGTTTGCTGATCAGTTTTGAGGAGATGATGTTGAATGCCCAACTGTAGTCAATAAAAAGCACTCTGACGTACGTATCTTTGCTGTCCAGTTGCTCCCGGGTTTTGTGCGGAACCAGTGAGATGGTTCTACAAAGCTGTAGGCAAATTGGAATGGATCCATGTCACCCCTCAGATTGGAGAGGATATGCTTGGAGACCAGCTCCTCCAAACACTTCTTGTATACCTTTAGTGTGTTACTGCTCATCCTTCACCACTCCAAAGAAAAAAAGCCCTCACTTTGTCAACCTTGCTTCACAAGACATCCAGGCAACATACTAGTAAATCCAGGCAACACCCCAGTAAATCTCTCTGCAACCTCTCCAAAGCACCAACATCCTTCCTGTAATGAGACAATTAGAACTGAGCCTGATACGCCATGTGTGGGCTAACCAGAGTTTTAAGGAGCTGCAACATTACCACTTGACTCTTAAACTCGATCCCCCGACTAATGAAGGCCTGCACGCCATATGGATTCTTAACCACCTTATCAACTTACATTTTTCATCCAAATCAAGATGGTGATTCTCAAAACTTCAACCATTCCACTGACACAAGTCATTCCAGAATGCATCAATGGCGAGAGGGAACATAGAACATAGGAACATAGGAAGTAGGAACAGGAGTAGGCCAAAAATGGCCTATCGAGCCTGCTCCGCCATTCAATACGATCACGATTGATCTAATTTATGACCTAACTCCACCTACCTGCCTTCTCCCCATATTCCCTAATTCCTCTATCATGTAAAAATTTATCTAACCAAATTTTAAATATGTTTAATGAGGCAGCCTTAACCACTTCCCTGGTTAGAGAATTCCAAACATTCACTACTCTCTGGGAAAAACTATTTTTCCTCATCTCTGTCCTAAATCTACTCCCCCAAATCTTGAGACTGTGTCCTCTCGTTTTAGTTTCCCCGGCCAGCTCAAAAAACCTTCCTACATCTATCCTATCCATACCCTTCATAATCCTATATGTTTCTATAAGATCTCCTCTCATTATTTTGAACTCGAGCGAATACAATCCTACATGATTTAATCTTTCATCATAAGTCAACCCCTTCATCCCAGGGATCAACCTAGTAAACCTCCTCTGGACTGTCTCCAAAGCCAGTATATCTTTCCTCAAATATGGAGACCAGAACTGGACACAGTACTTTATACAGTTGAAACATTACCTCCCTACTCCTGAATTCAATTCCTCTAGCGATGAAGGCCAACATTCCATTTGCCGTCTTAATAACCTGCTGCACCTGCAACCTAACTTTTTGCGATTCATGCACAAGCACTCCCAAGTCCCTCTGCACAACAGCATGCTGTAGTTTTTTACCCTTTAAATAATATTCAGCTCTTTTATTTTTCTTGCCAAAGTGGATAACCTCACATTTACTAACATTGTACTCCATCTTCCAGACCTTTGCCCACTCATCCAGCTTAACTATATCCCTCTGCAGACTCTCCACATCCTCATTACAATTTGCTCTTCCACTCAATTTGGTGTCATCCACAAACTTGGCTACACCACATTTTGTCCCCTCCTCCAAGTCATCAATGTAAATGATGAACAATTGTAGGCCTAACACTGACCCCTGCGGCACCCCACTTATCACTCTCTGCCAACCTGAAAAACTCCCATTTATCCCAACTCTCTGCCTCCTGTCAGAAAACCAATTTTCTATCCAGGCCAATATACTTCCCCGGACTCCACTTTCCTGTAACTTACTGATAAGTCTCTTGTGCGGCACCTTATCAAACGCTTTCTGGAAATCCAAATATACAACATCAACCTGTTCCCCTCTATCCACCGCACCCATTATATCCTCAAAGAATCCTAACAAGTTTGTCAAACAAGATCTTCCCTTTCTAAAACCATACTGCGTCTGCCTGATTGAACCCTTACTATTTCATCTTTAATGTACAAAACATAATACAAACTGGGTTCATGTGGTCTTCTCTCCTCGAATGAAAACTGGAGTGAGCTGTGCGTGATTCCTGATGAATCACGATGAGGCCTGATGAGGCCAGTCCCGAAACGTTGGTCACCCTTTACTTCCTGAAGATGCTGCGCGACCCGCACATCCCTCTGGCACACACATGCATGGCCCCACAACCTGTTGCTGTTACGAGCCCAGAGTACCCCAAAACCCAGCAGCAATAGATATTCACCACGACAAATGGTTACTTAAACAAAAGTTATATAATCATATACCCATTTATGGAGTGGAAAAAGGCTATGTCGGTCTTTTGAGTCCACACCGGTTCACTAGAACAACTCCACTAGCTCAAACCTCCCGCTCTCCGCCAATAACTCTCCAACCCCCTCACCTTCATGTACACATCCAGCCTTCTCTTAAATGACAGAAGGGACGCTGACACAACTATCACATTTGCAAATTCATTCCATTCTGCCACCACTTGCTGAGTGAAAAAGCCACCTCTAATATTTCTCCTTACCCTTAACTCATGACCTTTTGTTCCAACCTCCCCTGCCCTCTGGCAAAAGAATCTGTTTATGTCTAGTCTTTTAATTATCTTTAAACATGAAAACAGAATCACACTTCAACTTATCTCTATTGACTTATTTAACCTAACTTAACCCCCTTCTAATTCTAAGCGCACGTGTATGTAATGTGTGTGTAAGTTCAGAAAATATCTTTGGTTCACAGTCCAATCTCTCTTCTCATTCCTCCAAGTTCACTGGTTGCAGGCAATTCTTATATTGTGCACAGAATTTAACATTTATAAAGTTCACCAGGCTTTGGTGCTCGAAAGGTAATGGTTACTGCTCAGGAAGGTCCTTGATGATTTTCAAAGAGAGATTTGTTGTTCCAGGACCTCCACAACTGATGTACTTCCATCAGCCACTCCAGTGTCTTGCTGACCAAACTTGTCTCATCAGGGTTCTCCAGATGATAACCTCTTTCTTTCAGGTCACCACCGAGTTCTTTTTTGTTTCTCTTATTCCAAGTTAAACATTAGACAGCCAGTCCTCTCCTCTTGCATGAACCACAACGACTTTGACCAGGCCATCTTCCAAAAAGGCTTTCCACAAGCTTGCCAGCTTGTCCTATTCCAGTCCCAGCTACTTCTGCTGGCTGTAATACTGTACAAGTGATCTGTGTGTTTCTCTCCCTCAGAGAGAAAACCCAGTTTGACTCTCTCTGCTTGAAAAACCACATGACCCTCCTAGAACAGCAAGCTCCCTTCCAGAATGAAGTGGCTCTGGCATGCTCTTTCATCTGTTGCCTTTGGTAAACAGCAATCCATCAGTGAAGTCCCTTGAGCACTCTTCAAAGTTCTGAGGCCCTGATATGTCTAGCATGGGGCAGAGCTCCAGTGTTTCAAATAAGATCTGTTTTAAAGTGTTTGTATGTGACCTACTCTAACAAACCTTTCTCAATTTATCTCCTAAAAACATATCTATCTATCTATATATCTATATTTATATACTGTCATACTGCCTTCTCGATGGTGACTTTAGGACTTTTATGACTTGCCATGGTTATTCTTATTTAGATTAGTGAAGAGTCATTACAGTTTGGGCTGTGGTTACCAGAAATGGGAATTCCCTGCAAGAGATAATTAAAGCTGTGATGGGACCAAACGAAATTTTAAAGAAATGTAAAACACCATTCACAGCACTAAATTACCTTAATGGTGATTTTTTTTTTTTAAAACACTTGTCCCTTTCAGCCCCTGTTCTCCAAGACACAGCAAAATTGTAGCCAGGGAAGGGCAATGAATTATTTTCATTTTTTTTTTTAATTTTACTTTTCAATTTTTCCAAAACAAACATAATATCACATTAAAAAAACAATTCTTTTTAATGTTTTTACATTTCTTTTAGTTTAATTCACTTCTGAGATGCCAACACGATGTCAACTTACTTACAATTTCCTTCCCTCCCCCCAGAACTTTGAAAATCAAACAACAACTAAAACAACTGAAGAGACAAAAAATAGTAAAGAGAAAAAGAAGAGAGAAATTCCACATCCCACCAGCCCTTCTAATCGACGTTCCCTCCCGGAGGTGGCTTCACTGCTATTGTCTTTATGTATTTCCTTTGTTTTTCGAACTCTGGGACTGTTGTTGTAGCTGCGCACCAATGTGTTCCAGATAAGGTTGCCATATTTTGGCAAAAATATCGTATTTATTTCTTTTTTTTTCAAAACTTTATTTATTAATTTTAACATATGAAGAAAGTAAGTAATTCACGTACAGAAAAAATACAAAATAAAGTAATACAAGTACAAAGTAACATAGTTAATACAATACCAATCTCGGCATCTCCCCCTAACAACTAAAAACTAAAACTAAAAAAAAAACTATTTTTAACCCCTAAACCCCCCCCAACCCCCATGATAAAGAGTGAAGAATTAATACTATTAGTATAAAAAAATTAAAAATATATATCTTTAAAAAAAGATCGATATATATAAAAAAACAAAACAATATATTAATTAAGTATTAATTATTAATCCACATTTTTTTATTATATAAGAATATATATGAAAAAACAAAAACAAAAAGAACTTAAACAAAAAAAAACAACTAATAATAAAAAAAAACTAAAAAAAAGAAAACATATATATAGAAAAAATATATAATAAAAATAGTTTTTTTTTAAGGAAAAAAATAATTAATTCAAACTTATTTAAATTGTATATAATCAATAAATGGGATCCACTTTAACTCATAAAAAGACATCTTATCTTGTATAGAAAAAGATATTCTTTCCATAACCAAACAAAACTTCATCTCTGAATACCACCTATCTAAAGACAATACATTTCTATTCTTCCAAGTAATCGCTATACATTTCTTGGCCACTGCCAGCGCTAAGTAAATAAAAGAGATCTGGTAATTATCTAATTCTAAATCAATCAATGGTTGCATATTCCCTAATAAAAATATATCAGAGTCTAATACAATATAAAGATTATATAGATTATTAAATACAGATTGAATACCTTTCCAAAATTGTTGTAACTGATCACACAACTAAACAGCATGTAAAAAAGTACCAGAAACCTGATCACAATGAAAACAAAGATCTGACTTACTAAAACCAATTTTTTTTAAATTTTTCGGGTGTTAAATATAATTGATGTATAAAACTATAATTAATCATCACCAATCTAACATTAATCAATTTTTGAACACTATTACAGAAGATTTCAGACCAATCTTCTTCAATTATTGTTAAACTTAAATCTTTTTCCCATTTCATTTTATCTTTATCCCAATCTATTTTACTTTCACTTTCCAACAAAATACGATACAAACCTGATATATAACCCTTTTTTGGAAATGAGAGCACATATTTCTCAAAATCAGTTTCAGACAGTAAATTCATTTGACGACCGCATACCTGTTTTACAAAAGATCTTAACTGATAATACACAAATATAGAATAACCACTTATATCAAATCTCTTTTGCAATTCTACAAAAGAACAAAAATTACCTTCTAAAAAACAGTCAGATAAATTATGTATTCCTTTCTCCTCCCATTGTTTCAAAATAGTATTAGATACCGTGAAAGGAACAAGTTGATGATTATATAATGGTAATCTTCCCGACCACTTATTTTTCAATCCCATTTTATGTAATTTACTTGTCCATAAATTCATTAAATGTTTCAATATTGGTACATCATAAGTTCCTAACAAATTTTTATTCCATCGAAATAAAAATTCATTCGAAAATTTTTCAGAAATAACTGCCAATTCTATCTGTGCCCAACTAGGCATATCTTGTGTGGCCATTAATACGCTAAGAAATCTAAATTGAGCTGCTTCATAATAAAATTGAAAGTTAGATAGCCATAACCCTCCAAATTGAAATCCCACATCAATTTTTTCAACGCCACCCTAGGAAATTTTCATTTCCACAAAAAATCCCTAATTACTTTATATAAATCCTTAAAAAATCTTTTTTGTAAACAACAAGGAATTGATTGAAATAAATATTGTATATGAGGAAAAATATTCATTTTTATAGTATTAATTCTTCCTAATAAACCCAAAGGTAAATCTTTCCATTTAACTAAATCTGCCTTAATCTTCTTCATTAAAGGAAAATAATTAAGTGAATATAAATTTTGGTAGTAAGTATTAACATTAATTCCCAAATATTTAATTTGTTTCGTCCACTTCAAATTCGTAATATTTCTAAACATTGAATAATCATCTTTACTAATTGATAAAATTTCACTTTTAGTCCAATTAACCTTAAAACCAGATAATTGACCATAAATCTCTAAGAAATCTTGAAGTTCTGGCAGAGAAACATCAGGATCCACCAAATACAGCAAAACGTCATCCGCAAATAAATTTATTTTATAATCTTCATTCAAGACTCTCATACCTTTAGTACTATCATTCTGACGTATTAATTGTGCTAGAGGTTCAATAACTAAAGCAAACAAGGCGGGTGATAATGGACATCCTTGTCTAGTAGATCTTGTTAAATTAAAGGATTCTGAAAGCAAACCATTAGTAACAACTCTAGCTTTTGGACCATTATACAATAAATGAGAGACCAAACGAAAACTTTTCAAGAACTTTAAATAAAAACTTCCATTCTACTCTATCGAATGCCTTTTCTGCATCCAATGAAACCACCATTGGATAATTCTTCTGAGATTTAGATCTATTTATCAAAGTAATTAATCGTAGAATATTATCTGAAGCATACCTATTTTATATAAAATCTGTTTGATCACGATGTATTATCTTTGGTAAATACTGAGCCAACCTATTAGCCATAACTTTAGCCACTATTTTATAGTCTACATTTAACAAAGATATAGGACGGTAAGAAGCTACCTGTAAGGGATCTTTATCTTTTTTTGGTATAACTATAATTATAGCATTAGAACAGGATTCAGGTAATTGAAAAGTATCATAAAGTTGTTGTATTACATTCTTAAATAAGGAAGATATATCAACATAAAAAGTCTTGTAAAACTCAATAGAAAAACCATCTCCACCAGGCGCTTTTCCATTTGGCATATCTTTTATAGCCATTTCAATTTCACTATCCATAAAAGGTTTATCTAACTCTTGTCTGTCTTCTTGAGATAACTGTGGTAAATTAATATTTTTCAAAAAAGAGTCTATTGCATCTTATTTTATCTCTTTACATTCAGTCAAATAAAGTTTTTTGTAAAAATTACAAAATTCATCGTTAATTTCTTTTTGACTAAAAGTAATACCCGATTTATTTCTAATAGCTGGTATAATCCTAGATAACTGTTCTTTTTTTAATTGCCAAGCTAATACTTTATGAGCTTTCTCACCCCATTCATAAAATTTATTTTTTGAACGATTCAACAGACATTCAAATCGATATGACTGTAACTGTCAGAAATAAAACTTCTCACACATGAGTCTCTTTAAAACTGATGACACGACAAGCTTTATTTACAAGTCTGCAGAGTTGGACTCAACTGGTTTCTCACCAGTTAAGCCCCGATACATACAGTGCATTGATTTTTATACCTTTATTATTTGCCCTTCCCCTTCTTATTAATACTGTTTTAATTGGTTAGTATTACAAAAACATTCCAAGTATAACTGCATTATTAATTATCATGTTCGTTACGTACGCTGTGAACTCTACATTCACTGAATTCTGTTTCTCACACTTCTTATCAATCCTTTGTCTCCTGCATGTCTCTCACTATGACCATGAAAAGATAGGTTTAAAAAAACATATTCAGCAGCTCCTTCTGTCCTTGACTGCTAGTAAACTCTCTGTCCGTTCTGGCTTCCCTGTTTATGATTAATCATCACATTTTAACTTAAGTCTTTTTAACCTAAATTCTCTATATCACAATCCACCCCTTTCTCTCTTTAAAATGTGTTGAATATATGTATAGATATGAATGGGGATTCTAAGCTAGGGAAGAGAAATGTTTTATGATACATTAATCTCACGCTGAAATAAAAGTCTTACAGGGTCTCCCATCCCCCCTGGTTGCATAGCTTGTTCGACCATGGAAATCACCAGGCTGCGTAGACAGGGAATAATACAGGGCAAAATAAGTAGGAGGAATAAAATACCTCCGATGACCCACAAGAAGGTACGCCACCAGGTTCCTCCAAACCATTTGTCCATCCAATTAAATTGTGGGAAAGGATGCCAGGTTTGAACCGGTACATGGGACAATGTACGAATATTATCAGCGATTTTACGAATGGCTTTTCCATTATCATCAATCTGTAAGCAGCAGTTAGTCAAATTAAGTTTGCCACATACACCTCCTTCCGTGGCTAGGAGATAGTCTAGGGCTAGACGGTTCTGATATATAGCAGAGCGCATTTGACCTTGCTGGGATGCAAGTAATTGCAGGGCTATAGCTGTTTGATTTGTAACAATTTCAAGCACTGCTTGTAAGCGAATTATGCGATTTAACATATATATAGGAGTACGATAACCCCAAGATCCATCTTGAGCCCATGTAGCGGGACCATAATATTGAATTATGCGCTCTGGAGGCCAATCATCTCTCCATTCTCCCAAATGTACCGTGGTAGAGCGGGGTTCACGATGTAATGTATCAAAGACCTTCACGCCTAATTTATGACCGTGATCGTGGGGTAGAAGGAAAAATTCTGGGCGGATTATTCCTAGGAAACAAGTTCCACTCCACTGTGAGGGAAGACGAGTATAAGCTTTATTACCACATACCCAGAATAATCCATTTGGGGATACTCCATACCCCCTTTCCCAAACTCTTTTAAGAACAGGATTTGATTGGTATGGTCCTGTGATGGTGGAAGTGGTACAATTCCAAAACTGAATACTGCTATTAGACAGGGGTAGGCAATTAGTTTTAAAAACAGTGGATAAGAACCAAGTCTAAGGTTTAGGAAACCAAGTGAAAACACCAGGCGAAATGCGAATCCATACAGCCTTGCAGGGACTTTCTCCTACTGGGTATTTGCTGGCTCGTGAGAGACAATAAAAACCAGAGGGGACATTAGAGAGAGACCAGGTTTCTCTTGATCTCGTTCGGTTAGTTGTCCAAATGCGGGAAATCATGGTCAATGAATTGAGAGGTTCTCCCCACCAAGGCCATTGTTCTGACATCCGTGGACCCCCGCAGACCCAACAATTAGTTACATTAAAAGTTCCTGCAATTTTAGTTGCCAGATCTACAAAAAGGTTATCTCCCCCAATTACATTACCGAAACTTACATGGTTATTTGGATGGACTCGAACTAAGTCCGGCTGTCTTAAAGGGACAGGCAATTTCGAGTGTGGAGTGTAACTTCTCATTGGAACAGTACGTTGGTGTATGCAAAACCAGAGTCCATCAGGGCATGGTGGGCTTGAGTCACCTTTCCAACCGTTAAGAGGGAAAGGAGTGGTATTAGGAATCTGTATATAATGACCCATATTATTTCCTTCTTTTTCCACACAAGGGGTATATGGATGTTGGGTGGTATTTTCTGCCCAACATTTCTCAGGAACTGAGGTATGGGAAATGAAATTACCTTCCTTTCTTCCCCAAATGTGGTCCTGAAACAGGACCACTGTATCTCTGCATTTCTTACATTTCACACCTGATAAAGACATAGGCAAACTAAGAAAAATCAAAGAACATAACAATAACATTGTGAATTAAGTCTTTTTGCGAAATCGTAAGGTAAGAGGTTTTTCTCCAGGAATACAAGTCCAATCTGAGTTCGTATCAGGGTCCTGTGGCGCCTCTACAGGTCCCTTAAATCTGGATGCGTGTATCCACCCCTTCTCTCTTGTTCGTGCTGCAGCTTCTGTAGTTAAGAGAACTTGGTATGGACCTTCCCACTGGGGCTGGAGTTTTTCAGTCTTCCAGGTCTTGATAAGAATCCAGTCTCCTGGTTCCACTTTGTGTAAAGAAAAGTCTAGAGGCGGTGTTTGTGCCAATAGTCCTCTCTTTCGTAAATCTGTAAGAGAGCGTGACAGTGCCTGTAAATAGTTCCTAACAAATATATCCCCTTCCCCCAAGGTGGGACACCCCTCAACTGTACTCCAGAAGGGAAGCCCAAACATCATTTCATAAGGGGACAGCCCTACATCTTTTCGTGGGGCAGTACGAATTCTCAATAAGGCTAGGGGCAGACACTTTATCCAAGGCATTTTAGTTTCCACCATTAACTTTGTCAATTGGATTTTTAGTGTTCCATTCATACGCTCGACCTTCCCTGAGCTTTGTGGATGCCAAGGGGTATGTAATTTCCAAGAGACCTGTAATGCATCACAAATCAATTGCTGGATTTTTGAAGAAAAATGTGGACCCCTGTCTGAGTCTATAGAATCCATTATACCATATCTGGGGATTATCTGCTCTAGGAGGAGGCGAGCTACTGTAGAGGCTGTAGTATTTATTGTTGGGAAGGCTTCTACCCATCGGGTAAAGTGATCTATTATCACCAACAGATATTTCCATCTTTGAACTTGAGGTAACTCTGTGAAGTCGATCTGGATACGTTGAAAAGGGCGTATGGCTAATGGTTGACCTCCCATGGTCCCTGTCCTCATTATCTTCTTATTAATTTTTGTGCATAGGTAACAATTTTGCACCTCTTGTTGGGCCAAGGTGTAGATTCCCTTACACACATATTCTCGAAGCACTGTGTCACATAAGGCTTGGGTGCCCCAGTGGCTCTGTTGATGCAGGTGTTTTAAAATATTGCGAGTTATTTCTTTATTTAGAACAATTCTTCCATCTGGTGTTTTCCATGTTCCATCAGGTAACTGGCTTGCGCCCAGCTGATCCATGTTCTTTTCTTCCTTAGCAGTGAAAATGGGAGCTGTCTTTATGCCTTGCCTTATTGGGATTAAAGTCAGCAAACGGACTTCTTGTTGCATGGCTGCTCTTTTGGCTTCTTCATCAGCCAGTCTGTTTCCAATTGCTGTTGGGTTATCTCCCCTTTGATGGCTTGGTATGTAGACCACTGCTATTTCTTGGGGTAATGTTAAGGCTTCTAGAGTCAGAGTAATCATCTGTTCGTGTGCCAATTCCTTTCCTCTTGATGTAATTAGACCACGCTCCTTCCAGATCTTACCAAAGGTATGCACTACCCCGTATGCGTATTTGGAATCTGTGTAAATTGTTCCAATTTTCTTTGCCAGTATTCTGAGGGCTCTCTGCAAGGCATATAGTTCACAGGATTGTGCTGACCAGCTTCCGGGTAGTCTCGTGGATTCTACTACTTTCCAAGTATTTCCTTCTATTATAGCATACCCATTTCTTCTCATTCCGTCAACACATCTGGCGGAGCCGTCAATGTAGAATTCATATCCTTCTCCCAGCGGAGTATCGCAAAGGTCTTCTCGGGTCTTGGTCTGAAGATCTGTCAACTCGACACAGTCATGCTCCACCTCTTTCTCTGTTTCACTGCCGTATAAAAATTGAGCTGGGTTGCAGCTATTAATTTTTGCAAACTGTAAATCTTCTCCAACCATTAAAATGGTTTCATACTTTAATATGCGAGAATCAGTCAGCCATCGATGGGCAGTTTGTGTTAATAAAACACTCACAGAATGGGAGGTGTACACAGTCATCTTTCCTCCAAAAGTAAGTTTACGTGCTTCCTCTACCAACAGAGCAGCAGCCGCTACTCCCTGGATACACGTCGGCCATCCGCGAGACACTGGGTCCATCATTTTGGAAAGGAAAGCTACTGGGTGTCGCTGACCGCCTTTTTCTTGTGTTAAAACTCCCACAGCTGTTCCTTGGTTATGAGTGACAAATAGCTGGAAGGGCTGTTTTAAAGAGGGCAGAGTGAGCACTGGGGCTCGTGTTAGGCGATGTTTCAAGTCCTCGAACCATCCCTCCTCCTCCTGGGTCCATTTCAATGGATAGTCATTTTCATTTGTCAGTTTATCATACATAAACTTCACCAAAGCTGAGTAGTCCTCTATCCATAACCTACAGTATCCTAAGAGTCCCAGGAATTGTCTTATTTCCTTCTTATTACGGGGTAAAGGCATTCTAGTGATTCCCGCAATTCGTTCAGGGGTAATCCGTTTCTGTCCTTTACTTATCTGGTGTCCCAGATATATCACAGTTTTCTCAACAAACTGTAACTTGTTTCTGGACACTCGTAGACCCTTTTTCCCCAAATAATTCAAGAGTCTAATGGTCTCTCTCCTCATTTCTTGTTCCTTGGGTCCTGATAATAGTAAATCATCCACATACTGCATTAGTTGGGAATCATCAGATTGTGGATAGTCCATCAGGATTTGTTCTAGCATTTGTCCAAACAGGTTTGGAGATTCAGTGAACCCTTGGGGCAATACAGTCCACCGAAACTGTCTCCGTCTACCTGTCCATGGATTTTCCCATTCAAACGCAAACATATCTCTACTTTCCTCTTCTAACGGACAAGTCCAGAAGGCATCCTTCAAGTCGATAACACTAAACCACTCATGGTCTGGGGGAATCCGACTCATAATAGTATAGGGATTAGGCACCACTGGGTGGCGGGTCTGAACAATAGCATTCAAACTTCTTAGATCCTGAACTAGGCGATAGGATCCATCTGACTTTTTTACTGGGAGTATAGGGGTGTTATAAGGTGACATGCATTCTTCTAATAGTCCGTCTCGTATTAAAGTCTCAATTACCGGCTGTAGCCCTTTTCTCCCTTCCAAAGAAATAGGATACTGACGTTTCCTTACCGGCTGATGACCTGGTATTAATGTGACATGTAAAGGTGGGATGTCCAGACCTCCTCGATTTCCCTCCTTATACCAGACTCTCTCGTCAATCTGCCGTTCATCCTCTTCCTTTAAAGCGCAGAGGTGGACTCGCACTTCTCCGTCCACAGGGAGAGCACCCAAACCTAGGAGAGCCTATAAGTCCCTTCCTAGGAGGTTAAATCCAGCCGAAGGTAATAACAAGAGGTCTTGTACCCCTTCTCTTTCTTCCAGTTTCACTGTTACTTGGGGAATTATTGATACCATTCTGGGAGCTCCTTCTATCCCAGAAATTGTCAAATTACTTTTTATAGGCTCAGTTCCGATTGGCACAGTTATTACACTACTTCGTTCCGCTCCTGTGTCCACCATAAACACCACCTTTCTCCCTTGGGACCAATTTTTAGTTTTACCAGGGGTTCCCTCTTATATTTGGTCCCTAACATTTGGAACCCCTGACACCCCTAATCTTCTTCCATAAGTTCGAGGGCACGCAATTCCCTCTTGTATCGGGGGCATTCCCTCTTAAAGTGTCCTTCCTCATTGCAGTAATAGCACTTAACGAATCTCCGGGGTCTTCCCTCTCTTGGATATTTTGGATTGTTTAGAGGAAGGTTTTGTTTTCTTTCCCCTCTGGATTCAGCATTCATCTGTCGGATAGTCTGTACCATAACCTTTGTCGCCTTCTTTTGATCTTCTTCTTCTCTCTGCACATATACTTTTTGTGCCTTTTTTAACAGTTCACTTAGGGGTTTTTCACTCCAGTCCTCCTCCTTTTCTAGTTTCTTTCTAATGTCTTGCCATGATTTGGAAACAAATTCAATTCGAATAAGCTGTTCACCCATTGGTGTACTAGGGTCCACACCAGCATACTGTTGGACATTCTTTCTCACCCTCTCCAAAAAATCAGTAGGGGACTCGTCTTTCCCCTGGTGGTTCCCAAATGCCTTGGTAAAATTGTGACCCTTTGGCACAGCCTCCCGTATCCCTTTAATTGTCCACTCTCTATATTGTCTCATACTTGCCAATCCCTCGGGTGTTCGTTTGTCCCACCTGGGTTCATTTAGGGGATATTTTTGTTCATGGGGTCTAGGGTCCCCAGGTTGTTCATATTCCCACATGAGGAGGGCAGCCCGTCGAATCATCTGCCTCTCCTGGGGTGAAAATAATGTTCCCATTATTGCCTGCATCTCTTCCCACGTATATGTGTTTGGTCCCAAGAATTGGTCAAGCTGTTCAGCCAGTCCTATAGGATCTTCCAATAACTTTTTCATTTCTTTCTTAAATCCCCGCACCTCTGTACTAGTTAGGGGAACATTCACATATCCCGTTCCCCCTCCCGGTCCTCCCATAGGAACTTCTCTCAGGGGATTTAGGTTTATTGAAAACTTTGATGGTCCTGGACCAGTCTGGGATCTTGTCCAGGGTCGGTTTACCGGTGGAAGTTTAGGGTCCGACTCCCTTAATTCATCCTTTTTATCCCGGCCCCCTTCGGGGCAATCAGATTCATCACCTTTCCCCTCCGGTAATAAGCTTTCCTCGGGCGCAGTAGGCACCGGGGGAATATAAGGAGGGGGAAGGTTGTCCAGAGGTTCCCATTTCTTTTCTCCTGCCACTCTCAATTTAAAACATTCTGTTAAGGATCCTGGCCAGGGAACCCAACAAAATGCATATGCTGACTCTTCTTGATTCACCTTTGGTCTCGAATTTACATATATGTTTAATGCTTGTCTAACCCAATCCTCATCAGATCCAAATTTCGGCCACCAGACCGAGGAACCTTTAATAGGTTGTTTTGACCAAAGGAGACAATATTGGACCATCTTTTTCTTGTTTTTGTCCTGATATCTATTACTATCCCAATTTTCAAACATTCTCCCCAAAGGGCTGTCAAGGGGTACTCCCAGGAATTGTCCTGAATTTTCAGACGAGCCCTTAGATTTTGATCCTCCCATTTTCCCACCTAGATCTGTTTATCGTTGCTGAGGATCCTCTCGCTCTGGACCCTACTCCCTTCCTCTCAGACGCCTCGTCGGAGGTGCTGTCCCTCCTTCGGTTACCGCTGAGGTTTTCCTGGGGTTGACCCCTCTCTTCTCGGCACTTCGTCGGAGGTGCTGTCCCTCCTTCGGTTACCGCCGAGGTTTCCCTGGGGTCTATCCTAGAGTCCCGCGACAGGGTCCTCACACAACGACAAAAGATCTATACTTAATCTATTCCGTTAGGTTTTTATCCAAACAGGTGTATCCCGTTACACCTGTTACCCAATCCCCACACCACAATCGTAAGTCGTCACTTACCGGTGTCTTCCCGGGGATTGAACCGTCACCCTTCTCCTCTCCGTCTTGTCGTGTCACCCTGTCCGGATACCACTCGCTCAAGCCGCCCGAAGCGACGAGCAAGGGACTAGGAGCCGCTGAACTCAGCGGGGTGCACCGCCTCCGATGTCCCTCTTCTCGCCTCCCCTCACGGCCGGAGTGTAGATCCCGGACGAGCCCCCATTTGTCAGAAATAAAACTTCTCACACATGAGTCTCTTTAAAACTGATGACACGACAAGCTTTATTTACAAGTCTGCAGAGTTGGACTCAACTGGTTTCTCACCAGTTAAGCCCCGATACATACAGTGCATTGATTTTTATACCTTTATTATTTGCCCTTCCCCTTCTTATTAATACTGTTTTAATTGGTTAGTATTACAAAAACATTCTAAGTATAACTGCATTATTAATTATCACGTTCGTTACGTACGCTGTGAACTCTACATTCACTGAATTCTGTTTCTCACACTTCTTATCAATCCTTTGTCTCCTGCATGTCTCTCACTATGACCATGAAAAGATAGGTTTAAAAAAACATATTCAGCAGCTCCTTCTGTCCTTGACTGCTAGTAAACTCTCTGTCCGTTCTGGCTTCCCTGTTTATGATTAATCATCACATTTTAACTTAAGTCTTTTTAACCTAAATTCTCTATATCACAGTAACTTATTATACTTCAACTTTAAATTAGTTAATTGAATCTTTTGGAATTCAGTAGCTTTCTTTTGAAATTCTTTTTCACAGATTGTTATTTTCTTCTCCAAATCCTCAGTTTCTCTAACTCTCTCTTTCTTCAGTTTGGATGCATAACTGATAATTTGACCTCGTAAAAAAACTTTCATTGCATCCCACAAAACAAACTGATCAGAAACAGAGTGAACATTATTAGCAATGAAATCCTCAGTTTGTTTTCTCAAATAAACAATAAATTCTGGCTTTTGTAGTTACATAATATTAAATCTCCATCTTAAAGTATGTTGTGTAACTTGAGAACTTTGATATTCCAGTAATAACAATGAATGGTCCGAGACTAACCTTGCCATATAATCCACAGATATAACCTTATCCTGTAAGTGTGCCGAAATTAAAAAATAATCAAGTCTTGAAAAAGAATTATGTCGAGAAGAATAAAAAGAAAAGTCTTTCTGTGTAGGATTAAATCTACGCCAAATATCAACTAAATTCAAATCTTTCATCATATTAGCCATATGTATCGCCATCTTAGATTTCTTAATTACCTTTGGATACTTATCCAATAACGGTTCTAATACCATATTTAAATCCCCCCCAATCATCACATTGGAATTAGCTTGTCCCAATAATAAAGATATTTCTGTAATAAAAGCAGTATCTTCAACATTTGGAGCATAAACATCAATCAACGTCCAGGCTTCATTAGAGATCATACAATTCAACTTAAGTAGTCTTCCTCCATTTTTCTCCTCGTCTTGCAATTGAAACAGTAAATTCTTATGTACCAAAACCGCAACTCCTTTTGCCTTTCAATTAAATGAAGAATGTTGGTTGTTTTTCCAGACTCTTTTGTGTAGTCTTCCAAAGGCGCTATTTGCCTTGGCGAGTCTGTTGTCTATCTCATTGTCGATCCTTGCATCTGATGAAATGGTGCAGCCGAGATAGGTAAACTGGTTGACCGTTTTGAGTTTTGTGTGCCCGATGGAGATGTGGGGGGGCTGGTAGTCATGGTGGGGAGCTGGCTGATGGAGGACCTCAGTTTTCTTCAGGCTGACTTCCAGGCCAAACATTTTGGCAGTTTCCGCAAAGCAGGACGTCAAGCGCTGAAGAGCTGGCTCTGAAAAACCTCACAAAGATAAGCGTATACAGAGCCGTTGTCATACCCACACTCCTGTTCGGCTCCGAATCATGGGTCCTCTACCGGCACCACCTACGGCTCCTAGAACGCTTCCACCAGCGTTGTCTCCGCTCCATCCTCAACATCCATTGGAGCGCTTACACCCCTAACGTCGAAGTACTCGAGATGGCAGAGGTCGACAGCATCGAGTCCACGCTGTTGAAGATCCAGCTGCGCTGGATGGGTTACGTCTCCAGAATGGAGGACCATCGCCTTCCCAAGATCGTGTTATATGGCGAGCTCTCCACTGGCCACCGTGACAGAGGTGCACCAAAGAAAAGGTACAAGGACTGCCTAAAGAAATCTCTTGGTGCCTGCCACATTGACCACCGCCAGTGGGCTGATAACGCCTCAAACCGTGCATCTTGGCACCTCACAGTTTGGCGGGCAGCAACCTCCTTTGAAGAAGACCGCAGAGCCCACCTCAGTGACAAAAGGCAAAGGAGGAAAAAGCCAACACCCAACCCCAACCAACCAATTTTCCCCTGCAACCGCTGCAATCATGTTTGCCTGTCCCGCATCGGACTTGTCAGCCACAAACGAGCCTGCAGCTGACGTGGACTTTTTACCCCCTCCATAAATCTTCGTCCGCGAAGCCAAGCCAAAGAAATGAAGAATAGAAGACTTGTCCAACCCAGTCCCGTTTAAGTTTCAAATGTTCTTTATCTGTCAAATGAGTTTCCTGTAAAAAGGCCACATCTACTTTAAATTTTTTTAAATAAGCAAGTACTTTCTTACGCTTTATAGGATTATTCAAACCCTGAACATTAAGAGAAGCAAATTTAAATTTCGACATGTCTTACAACAGTTAGAAAAAAAAACAACTCTTACCCCCTTACCCTCTCTTAATACGATCAAAAAAAAGAAAAAAAAGAAGAGAAAAAAAAGGAAAAAAAAATTTTTTTATTATTTGTAAAAAAAACCCTTCACTCTTTCATCTAATAATACAAAAAAAAAGAAAAAAAAACAGGTAGGAGGTTAAAAATACCCCCTCCCGTCTAAACCACGCAATGCGGTAACTCCCGAAAAAAATGGGTGTGAGATAACTCTCAAGTAGCAGATGACTTTCAGAAAATAGTGCCTATCCAGTTCTCTCCCCCAACTCTCACTTCATCTTAAACTATCATCATCATTATTTAATATCCCATTTTTTTGGAAAAAAAGCATTAGAAAAAAAAAGGACAACTCTTCTTTTAATCAGCTCCAACTGCCGAGTCACCATTACGACCATTCCTTTTTTGAGCACGGCTCTTTTCTTCCATCTCTTGTCTCCTTGGAGATCGTGACGGACTATATCTCTGTTGAAACTGAATGATTGGCAGCTCTTGAGCAAATGCTATAGCTTCCTTTGGAGAATCAAAGAACTTTGATTGGTAACCATCTTGAAAAACCTTCAAAACAGCTGGATATCTAAAGGTTGCCTTATAACCTTTCTTCCACAACAACTCTTTAGCAGGGTTGAATTCCCCTCATTGGAACATAACCTCTTGACTCAAATCCGCATAGAAGAAAACTCGATTGTTTTGAATCATCAAGGGTGATTTTCTCTGTTGTGCATTTCTAATAGCCACTCGTAAAATTATTTCTCTATCATAATAATTCAAGCAACGAACCAAAACAGGTCTTGGACTTTGACCTGAAATAGGTCTTCTACGCAAAGCTCTGTGAGCATGTTCCAGTATTATACCTTCCAGGAAATGTTCTTGACCCAGCACCTGCGGAATCCATTCAGTAAAAAATTTTCTTGGGTCTAGTCCCTCCATACCTTCCGGCAAACCAATAATCTTTATATTGTTCTGTCTGGATTGGTTTTCCAAATAATCAATCTTTTTCACCAAATTTTTATTTTGAGTTTGTAAGTCTTCAACCATTTTGTATTTATTTCTTAAATTATATGTTATTTTCTCCATGGGCACGCAGTTGTGCATCTCTGTGGTCTATCGAGTGATGACCAGGGGGGTGTTGGACTTCCAGGTGATTGCTACTGACAGGGCAATATCTACAAATTTAATTTGGAATTTAGTTAATGATCTGCCCATGTCCTCTAGGTTTCCCAATATATATAGCTATGGATCCAGCGGGAAGTCTGTCCCTGTGATCCTAGCTAATATATGAGAAAATTCCAACCAAAAGGTTCTCACCTTTGTCCAGATCCTTGTGGAATACCAATTTCTAGCCCACATCTGATATCTCTGATTTTTGTGGTGTTAGAAATTATATTGTACTAATCCTAGTCTGGCTTTGATCAGCAATGTTATTCTTTGCCTACATAAATCTCACCAACACTCTTCATCGATCATTATTCCCACATCTGATTCCCACCTCACCCTTGATCTTTCCAGGTCCAGTTTTGGGCTCTCACTCTGAAGTACATTCTGGATATAAATCTGAGAGTGCCTCCCAGTCAAAGCAAACCTTCCACCTCGATCCCTTCAGGTGGCGTATGATTTATTTTCTTTTGGAATAAAAAAATGTTCAGTTGTAAATTCAGTCGATTAAGCATTCTCACTTTGAAAAAAAAATTGAATGAGGCCTCACTAAAAAGGAAATGTGTGCCTCTGGTAAGAATTGTTAGTGGAATCGGACATTTGCATTATTAAAACAACCCACAGGCATTATGTTCCGAAAATGATGGTTGTGGATTGTTTTTTGGGATGGAATCCACGTGAATAGCGGAACACGTTTCATCATTTTACTCAGAGGATATATGGAAAGAATCTTACTCATTATTGAATTCAGCCTCCTTACCCAGGTTCTTGCAAGAGAATTTCTCTCATGAGAGTGGCTCGGGTTGCAAGTCAATGCTGCTGTTTAATATGAACTGGCTGACAGTTCAATGAGAAGAGGAAACTGTTGAAATGCAGGTCACAAAGCATATTGAAAGCCAAACTGAAAGGAGAATGCAGAAAGGAGAGGAGATTGGGCATAAAATGGTGTGAGAACAGCAACCTGAGTCTCAACATGGAGAAAAAAAAGGAGATGATTGTGGACTTCAGGAGGATGAAGGTCATCCACTCTCCACTACACAATGCTTCTTCTGTGGAGAGGGTGAAGAGGACAAAGTGTCCTATCCTGCACCCACAGCACCTTCTGATTATTCAGGAAGATGCAGCAGCACCGACATTCCATGAGGAGACTGAGCAGGGCAATGCTACTGGGCCCCAGATTGACAATTTTTTCCAGGAGCACAATGGAGAGTGTCCTAGCTGGTTGGATCATTGTGTGGTACAGTAGCTGCAAAGCATCAGACCAGAAGTTGATACAGAGGATCCATAAAATGGCCAGGAAAATCACTGGGGTCTCCTTTTCTGCTATTTATGACATTTACCGGGATTGTTTCTTGAATAGGGTGCCACGAATTAGAGAAGACCCTTTTCATCCGTTCCAAAGTATCTTTGTCCCACTATCATCAGGAAGGAACATCAAAATCAGGACTGACAGGCTTGGAAATAGCTGCTTTTTGGAACCTCTGATGTAACTGAGTAAATATTCCCAAAGTATTTGTTTTAAGTTATATATTTATCCATATGTGTAATTATTATGTGCCATGTCCAGTGGGCATATTTATGTTCACCGTGGTCCAGAGAAATGTTGCTTAATGGGGTTGTATATGGACAGTCAGATGAAAATATGCTTGAGTTATGCTGGAAAAACACAGCATCCAGAGGAAGTAAAGGGTATCCAACGTTTTGGGCCAAGGTGCACAACACAAATGTTGTGTGACCTGCTAAGTCTCTCTAGCATACTTGCACATTTCAACAGACCCCCAGCCTTTCTTGTTTAATTGAAAGGAGAATGCTGGAACTGCCCAGAAGTTCAGGCACACGTGTACTCAACCAGGTGAGTCAAGTGTAGATGAACACTTTCAGATGAATGATATGACTTGGTTTAAAATCTCATGAGGGACACGGAAAAGTTCAGCACAGAAAAGATCAGGTGAGATTTGGGGTAAAAGATGATCACTTGGTTTTAGTGACCAATAATGCCTGTCCCATTTTTCTTATTTTGGAAGTTGAAATCTCCTCCAGGAGAGCTATGAATGGAACTGGTTTGGCAGATGATACTAGACTATGCAGCAATAACAAAATAGATTCATTGAAAAACATTATTGGAAAGTGCGATGGAATCTCATTAAAACTGAAAATGGAAAAGGTGCTTGAAAATAATTGAAAAACTATTAAAAAGAATGGGAAAATGTTTTGAGAGCTCATTGCTGAAATGAGACATTAAAGTCATAAAGATAATTGTCGGTTTGTAGATGGTGATATACGATGTTCATTTATAGCTCTTTGCCAGTGATGAGTGTGTCAGACGAAGGGTGCAGGCCTGAAACGTTGGTTACCCTTTACTTTCTATGGATGCTGCGTGACCTGCTGAGTTTCTACAACCTGTTTGTCTACTGGATGAATATGTCAGAGAAAGGGCAAGGGGGAGACAAGAAGCATTGCGAGAGATAAAAGGAGATGCCAGTCTAAAAACTAGGGCTCCCAATTTCAATCTTAGGACATTGTCTAAAGCACAGCTGGACAGCTCAGGGTTGCTGTTTGCTTCCTGGGAATTTATTCTGCCCCAATGCAGAGGGCCAAGAGGAATGGGAGAAGTCCTGAGTGGCAGGTAGTGGCAGTATGGAGTCCACAGATGCGGGGTTGAATGCAGCACACTAACGTGCTGGGAGCATGCTGTGTGACTTACTGCCATTTCTCCAGCAAGTTTGCACTCGATGGGGGCCATTGTGCCTACAGATTTCCAAAGGTTCCTTGTCATGGAACTGCAAGGAAAGGAGCAAAGGAAATGAGAGGGTTTACTTGACAGTGTGAAACACAAAAGTCTGCAGACTTTGTGATTGTAGTGAGAACACACCAAAATGCTAGAGGAACTCAACTGGTCTTTTTCGTGTCCATAAAAAGCAAAGATATTGCTGACGATTTGGGCCTGAGAATGAGCAGAATGAGCGAAATCTCAAAATTCAGACACTGGTGGCTGGGGGAGCAATCCAGACCAACAAAAGGGAGAGAAAAGCATTTATCATGTCTGTGCGAAAGGAAACGGGGAAGGGAGAGACAGATATGTCAGCAAGGAAATGGAATGGGGAATTGAAATAGTTGGCCATTGGGACATCCATGCTATTGAGGCGGACAGAGCCAAAATGCTCAACAAAGCTACTCGAACTACTCAAGCAGCTCAGCTCTGTTCACCGCAATAGTGGCCACCCATTTAAATTCCCTGTCCCATTCCCTTGCTGAAATGTCTGTCTATGGTCCTCATGCATTGCCCACAAATTGGAGGAACAACCCCTCTTCTTCTGTCTGGCATCTCTGGCTTTCATTAACCCCCTCCCCCCACTTCACTTCTTTCCCCGTTGCCTTCCCCAGCTCTCTCTCTCCCCCTCCCTGGTCTCCTTCCGCACAAACATGATAAGTTCTTATCTCTCCCCTTATCATATCCAACGAACAACTTTTGTTGGTCTGGATTTGTCCCCCAGCTGGCACTGTCCTGAATTTTGAGACTTTCGGAGAGTTCCTCTTCCAGCTTATTCTGCTTATTCCTTGAAGAAGGGCTCAGGCCCAAAACATCAGAAATAAATCTTTGTCTTCTAGACTCTGAGAAGACTGGCCGAGCTCCTCCAGCATTTCAATGTGTTTTTATTTATTTGACAGTGCACACTTGGAGGGCATGTTTCTGGGTGGCATTTTTCTACAACTCCTGTGACCTTTTCCCTTCTTCTCTCCTTATCAGAATGTGCGGTAAACAGTTCACTCACAAAACAGTGGCTCTTACTTCCGATTCAGTGTCCTCCACTTTGTGCTCACGAATGCAGGCTCCATGGTACTGGAGAAACCAAATGTTGGAGGCAGTGACTCTTTCCGAGTGAGACTTGAAGGTTCCTCTTTAATCCTCCATCCCATTTAGAACATTGAACTCTCCAGCAAAGAACAGGCCCTCCAGCCCACAATGTTGTGCTGACCTAATCAATCACCTAACCCTTCCATACCTCATGCCCATACCACTCTATTCTTCTTCCATTTCATGTGTCCACCTAAATGTCCCTGTTGTACCAGGTCCCATCACCACCCCGGCACCCACTACGCTCTGCATAAAAAAATACCCCTGACATTTCCCCTAAACTTTCCTCCCCTCACCTTGTACAGATGTCCTCTTATGTTTGCTAGTCTCACCCCAGAAAACAAGTGCTGGCTCTCCACCTATCCATCCCTCTTACAATCTTGTGGACCTCTATTAAGTCACCTTTGTGTCATCTATGAACTTACTGACCCATCCCTCTCTTCTTCATCCAGGCCATTTATATTAAAAAAAATCACCAAGATCAGAGCAGATCCCGCAGAACTCCACTAGTCACCGACCTCAAGGCAGAATACGTTACAATACATCTACTACTTCCCTCTGCTTCACACAGCCAAGGTTTCATGGGTCCCATCCCTCATGACTTTCTGAATGTGTCTACCATGGGAGACCTTGGCAAATGCTTGACTAAAATTCCATATACACCACATTTACCTTCCGACCCTCAATTTCATTCATTACTTACTTTTTGTCATTTCCACTGATCTGTTCACCTTCCTCTTCCTACATTGTTCTACTGAAGCCCAAAACAAACGAGAATCACACATCTACCAGTTCCGTGAAAGCTTCACCCTCAGGAACATTCCAGCTTCGCATCATATCTTTCTGGCATTTTGCTTTGCTTTTTCTCGGTTCAGATTGTAATCATCTTTCTTAGTTGCACTTCCTCAGATATACACTCAGTCACTCACTAGCTTTGGTTATCCTCTTGCAGTGGGCACCAACATCCTCTGTCCTTCAGATTCTTCAGCCCTCCATCCTCAAACAGACCCCCCCACCCCCCACCCCCCACCACCGTCTATTTCTCCTCTTGATTACACTGGGGAAATATTTAAAGTCAAATCACCTTTATTTATCGTTCACACCATGCTTGAACTGTAAAGACAAGATAACGTTTCTCTAGGATCACAGAGCATATTTACATAAATATAAGTTAGAATAGATGTTAGACACATTAAAATATTAAAACTAAAACATATACATTACCCACAAATGTTCTTGGAATTCAGGAACCTGATTGCCTGGGGAAAAAGCTGTTGCCCAATCTGGAAGTTAGGGCCTGAGTGCTATGGTGCCTCCTGCCAATGGCAGAAGGGAAGACAGTTTATGTGAGGGGTGTATGGAGCCCTTCACAATGTTTATTGCCTTGTGCCTTCATCGAGTGGAGTTGATGTCCTTCATGGTAGGAAGAGAGCCCCCAGTGATCTTTTCTGCTGACTCCACCATCCTCTGCAGGGTCTTGCAATCTGAGGAGGTACAGCTTCCAAACCAGACAGTAATGCAGATGCACAAGATGCTCTCGATACATCCTCTGTAGAATGTAGTGAGGCTGGAGAGTGGGAGATGGACTTTCCTCAGCCTTCACAGGAACTAGAGGCACTGCTGGACTTTCTTGGCTATTGAGCTGGTGTTAAGCCACCAGGTAAGATTCTCTGCCAAGTGCACTCCAAGGAACTTGATACTTTTGACAACCTCAATGGTTGAGCCATCAATGTTTAGTGGAGTGTGGTTTCCCCCGGGCCCTCTTGAAGTCGACAACCATCTCTTGTTTTTTTAACATTCAGGTACAGGTTGTTGGCTCTGCACCGTCCGTTAGCAACTGCACTTCATCTCTGTACGCTGACTCATCTGGAGGTATTGCTATCCAATGCAATGCGCAAAGGTGCTGCAGAAAGTCAGCAGGTCATATAGCATCCATAGGATGTCAAAGGCAATCATCATCATCAGGAGATCTGAGATCACATGCTCAGTGGACCAAACTACCAGGAGAGATGATGGTGCCCAATACAATTACAAATTTTTTAAGGCTTTTGGAAAGGAACAGAGCAGCAGGAATCAGCAAATGGGATCAGCATGGAAAAGGTGGCTGAAGGGCTTCTCTGCTGTAAAATTCCATGATTAATGGTCAACATGCATTCATTGGGTTGATGGGCCTGCTTCCATTCGATACATTCCTCAAACCCCTGCCATCACAACACTGATATTCCCTTCTCGCTGCAGTTTATTGCCTCTCCTTCCACTTCAGGTTTTCGGCCATTCCACAACTAGAAGTGTACAGATAGGCAAACGGCCCTCCACTCTTCTAACCATTGATCCATGTCACAAAGTTGACAGGTTGGAAGTCAAACATCACAGCACAGGAGCAGATCCTTTGGCCCACCATCAGTCAGGCATGATGTCCAAAGTTAGTTCTGCTGCTTGCCCACTATACGCATCCCTTGCATGTTCTCATGCCTATCTCAAAGCATCTTAAAAGCTACAGATGTAACTGTTCCCTCTGCTACCCAATAGCTTGTTCTGGGCACATCTGTGTAAAACTTGCCCCACACATCTTCTTCAAACTTTATTCCCTTGCCTGAAGTATGAATTTTTTTAAAAAATAACTCACATGGAGATGGTTTGATTTGTGCCAATTCAAACCAGAACAGGAAAATTCAATTTCACTGGCTCTTCCTGCTTATCTTTAAACCTTTCAACTCGTGATTAATGTAAGACACTGAAGGTGATTCCCGAAAGGCAATCAGATTTTCTGATTTGTCTAAAAAATAAATTGCTATCAAGTGCCCCAAATATCAATTTAATACTGACAATCAAATTGTATTGTGACGGATTATATCATATTTTATATTGTATATGTTTTTTGAAGGAGATAGATTGTGGGCGTAGGTCACAAACAAACACAAACACTTTCCAAAACAGATCTCATTTAAAACGTCAGAACTCTGCTCAAGCCAGACAGTCCAGGCACCCAGTGCTTTTGCAAAAACTTTGAAGGATGCCTATAAGGACTTCAAAAGTAGGTGTTAATTGGACATGCAGTGGAATGATGGATTATTTGTTTTGAAAGCAACAGATGAATGAACTCAGAAGATTGGGTCCGGTTCTGCGATCTGTCTGAATGCATTTTGCTGATCTAAGAAGGTCATGTGGCTTTGCAAGCAGTGAGAGAGAGAGAGAGAGAGAGAGAGAGAGAGAGAGAGAGAGAGAGAGAGAGAGAGAGAGAGAGTGAGAGAGAGAGAGAAAGAGAGAGAGAGAGAAGAGATCCAAAAGGCTTTCTCTAAAACCGTTTTCAGGTATGCTATGACGCAGATAATGCACAGGCAGACACGGCTGGGGGAGTGCAGCTGGGGCATTCAGGTGGCCGCGGAGAAGACACCTTTCTGTCACCTGACATGCTGGCTGAAGGAGAGCCGCATCCGAACTGATGCCAGCTCCTATGGACTGTGGCCGTAGTCCCACTGCTGCTTTCAGGTGCAAAGGGAGATTCTCCTAGCTGGAGAATATACCTACAGGAGGAGGGTTAGGTAAGTGCTCCTCCTGGCCAGGTTGAGAGAGAGAGAACTGATTTCTGCAGCATGCCAAGTTGACAGCTTGTTTAAAACCCTTGTGGTCCATACAAGAGGTATGGCTGGCCCACCCTTGCTAATTGTATCTGTGGCTCCTCCCCCTTGATTCCCCTAATAAAGGCGGCCATGCCGTAACCCTCCCTCCCCCAAATCAATTCCTTCTCTCTCAACCCGGTCAGGTCACCAACATGAGATGTGCCTTATGGTAATAAAAGCCAATCAGTCAGGGAACTTCTTGTCTTTGGAGTTATTGATAGCATATCAGACAGCTAATACCTTGGTCCTGGGGTGACAACAACAAATACCAGAAGACATCTGTTTAAGGTGAGTGGAAGAATATTGGGGGGGGGGGGGTGTCAGAGATAGGTTTTTCACCAAGAGAATGGGGCATTCCTGGAATGGATTGCCAGGGGTGGTGGAGGCTGGTATAATAGGGGCATTGGAAGGATTCAGACACATGGATGTAAGAAAAATAGAGGGTTATAGGTGTGAGTTCGGGAAGGATTAGATTGTTGTGGAGAGGGTTTGAATGAGTCAGCACAACATCATGGAGTTGGTTTGGTGAATCATTTTGAATTCTGTCCATTGCGCAAAATTTGGAGAATTCTAAATCCTTTCAGTGCCCCGCACAAAAATTAACTTATTCAGAAGTAGAGCATGATCACAATCCTTTCCATTTTCACAAAGATTACAAAATTCATCTGTGCTTTTCTTCGCACCCACTGGTGTGTTTTGTGTCTCTGTGTGCGGTTCCTTCAGAAGGATGCCAAAGAGATTCGGACTCCTGTCACCTGGCACACTCACCACAAGGTTTCAATGGCAGGAGGAACAATTTAAACAAAAAGCAACAAAGCATTTCAGAAAGTATAGAGGGGCTACATTATTCAAAGTGTTTTCATTCATTAATAGACATGAAGGATCTTGAGAGTAAAACAGTGAAATTAGGTTCAAAGGCACTAGAGGAAAGAGATGCATAATCATCTTTGCAAATCACTGAGGAAATTGCGAACAAATCAAAAGAAAAGCCTCCCTGATGGAAATCAGGAGAGCCCACAGGCACATGCACACATGTGTGAACAAATTTTTAAAAAAAATTATTTTCATTTTCAAACTTATTTTAACAAGTATACAAAACACAAAACACCAAAGGAATCCCATTTCCCTACCCTTCCCAAATAAACCCAATAGAATTTTTAAAAATGATCAGTGCACACAGTGAAACACATAGTGACATGGTATATCCTCAGCCTTCATGCTAACCAGAAACAATCACATCCCTATGGTGGCATCTGTGAAGGACCGATGTATTCTAGGTAAGGCTGGCTCATGTTCAGAAAGGTGTTGAATCCTTTTCTAAGGATCTATGTGATCTTTTCAAGAGGAACACAACTGTTCATTTTCCAAAGACCATCTATCAATGGAGAGGGGAATCAGATTTCCATGTTGCTGTTATGCATTTCCTGGCCACATACAAAGCGATTTCCATAAATTTAATTTGGGAATAAGTTAAAGATCTATTGATACTCGTGAAATTCTCCAGTAAACAAAGCTCAGGATCTAATGGGAGATATGTTCTTTGTTAATTTTACAAAACCAGGTAGAATGTAGAATGAGCCCACCTCTATACCACATCTGAAGCACATTTCGGACAACTCAGGTATAAATCTAGTGATCAGTCTGTACTGGGAATTAATGGTAGTTAACAAACTTCATTGTCACAAGTCTGACCAGAGCTGTTCACCAATTGTTATGTTTAGATTGGATTCCCATCTCTAGATTTGTGCAAACCTGGCTTTGGGTCCCCGTTCAGCAGCAAGGAATACGTTGTAGAAATCAATTTGCATTCATTTCCCTGATGAAGCAGTTTCTTCACGTCAGTAAGTAAAGGTAAAGTCATTTCAGGGCCCAGGATGGTTTTAAGATTAACATAACATAACATAACAATTACAGCACGGAAACAGGCCATTAGGCCCTTCTAGTCCGCACCGAACCAAACACCCCTTTCTAGTCCCATCTCCCTGCACAATGCCCATAACCCTCCATCTTCTTCTCATCCATATACCTGTCCAACCTTTTCTTAAATAATACAATTGACTCCGCCGCCACTACTTCTCCCGGAAGCTCATTCCACACGGCTACCGGGAGAAATAGTGGCGGCGGAGTCAATTGTATTACAGAAGAAGATTCTCACTGGACAAGTCATATTTCTTCTTCAATAGTTCAAAGGACATGAAAACTCCTTTATCGTAACAGTCTTCCAAATATTGAATCCCTTTATGATGCTAAGTCTCTAGAATCTTATTGATTAGAGTCATGGGTATGAGTTCATTTTGTCTCAGAGGTGTTTTTTTGGTTACGGTCCCATTTTCAGACCAAGACTTCCATGAATTTTGCACCATATTTTAATCAAATGCTTTAAAATAGGGTTATCTGTCCTGTTGATGGTTAGAGCACTGGTCTTGTAAACCAGGGGTGGCGAGTTTGTACCTCGCTGGGGCCTCATTTCTATGAGGGGCACTGGACAAAATGGCAACTCTCTGTCTTCCTTACAGTGGACAAAGTTAAAGAATTTCATGTAGGTTACATTCTAAATGTAGTGTCAATTGACAATAATGAAACCTTTACCTTTGGATAATCCTGGAGTTCCATTTATAAATAAAAATCACAGAATACCTTTTCTTTTAGTGAGTGCAATCCAATTTGTATCCAGGAGGGGACACCATCACCCTCAAGAAAGGATGAAATAAATCACATTTAAGCTGGCAAATAATCATTTATAAAACTGGGTAATCGAAGGCCCCCTTAATATATAATCCCATATTAATTTTCCCAAAGATACTCTGGGAACTTTACATTTCCATATGAATTGTCTAACATGTTGAGAGTATTTAAGAAAGTTTGGGGGAGTGAAATGGGCAAGGACTAGAAAAGATACTGCAACCTCAGTGACCTTCTGCCAATTAGAGTAATGGGCAAACTCATCTGCCTACAGAAATCCTCTTCAGTTCTACTGAGCAATGGGAGGTAATTAAGTTTATGCAAATTTTTAAGGTCATTTATCAACAGCTATTCCAAGATATTTTAATTCCATTTGGAAGCCACTTTATGGGCTTGTTTGCTGATACTCTGTAATCAAATCCCATTAGTGGAATAATTTCACTTTTTTCCCAGTTTGCCTTATATCCTGAAACACCACCATAACCATTTAATAGAGTCTGTAATTTGGTGAGGGATTAGCAGGGTCCATTAAGTACAAAATTACATCATCTGCCAGGAGGTTAATTTTATGGTTTGTCTGATCTACTTTGAAGCCTTATATATCAGGATTGGGCTAGGGACTCAACAGGCAAGACAAAGAACCCTGGAGACTCTTTCATTGGCTCAATCTATTCAATGGAAATGCTGTTGAGATCTGTCCATTAGTGATAATTTTGGCCCGGGGTTCATGGCTTTTACCCATTAATAAGCAACTGCCCAAACCCAAACTTGACCAAAACTTTAAATAAATATGGCCACTCCAGCCTATCAAAGGCCTTTTCAGCATCTAGAGCTACAGCTGTGCTTGGCTCAGTCTTAGATTTTGTTGGGTGGAAAATAACCTACAAAAACTGTTATTTTGAAATGTCTGTCAGCAAACGGACTTGCAAGAAGACAAAGATCTCAAACTGCATATTATTATTTCCAGAAATTAGTGTACAGGTAGTCCCCTACCTACGACCCGTAATGGGGGCTGAAGGATTGGTTGTAACTCGGGTTCATTGTAAGTCAGATTCACTTCATTGCATATGCCCGAGGACATGCAATGTTCAACAAATTAACCTTTAATTTGGACTTCAGGCTGGCGTGGGAAACAGGGACCTCGGTTTACCGCAGGGAAAGGGAACCTCAGTCTGCTGTGGGGTACGGGGACCTGGGGCTGCTGATGGGGGACGGGACCATATTTTCAATACAAAATATGCACTGGTACAGTAGTTTTAATAAATATTTTTTTTAATTTGGTCGTGTGTGCAGGTGGACGTAACTCGCGTAGGTTGGAAGTTGAGGACTATTTGTAATTTTAGTGGCTTTCAAAAGTAAAAACTCAAATCCCACTCAGCTGGGAAATGGCAGATCCCTTTCCTTCAAATTGCCAATGGCCACTTTGAATTTGAAGCATCTCCTTCAGCTTCCAAATTTACTTGGTATTTTTCTATCTGCGAATCTGTCAACCAAGGCATTCCATCAGAATTTATATCCTGATGAAGTCTCCATGTATAAATAGTCTTTTCAATTACAGATAGATTTCATTCTCAAATTATCAAAGCAAGAAATTTTTTTCTCCTGTTGATAGGCTGGTGCTTACAATATTAAACCTAATCATCTGCAGATGCTTTGTTGTTGCCCAAGAAATGTCCAACCATCTACCTGTGATATTCAATGGAATCAAACTTGGTGCATCCATCAAAATCCTGGGATCACGTTGCCTAGACCCTCAACTAGCCGTATAAATACTTTTTGTCACAAGTTAAACAAGAAAGTCTGCAGGTGCTTGGGTCAAATGCAATAAACAAATGTGCTGGAGAAACTCAGCAGGTCATGCAGCATCCATAGAAAGTAAAGGGTAACCAATGTTTTGGGCTGATGTTTGAATGAGATCTTGGTACATCACCACCACATATACCAATCTCTTTTCCTTTCTCTCCTTCTCAAAGCCTAGAGTCCTGCCTGTGATTTGTTTATACCCTGAATCTACAAGGTCTGAAACATATTTCCAGGCCTTTGTGAACTGTTGTCTCAAGAAATCAATTAATCACAACTTCTCTTGAAGTCACCATTGGAACCAAATTTGAGAATCAGGTATCATGTTGCAATTTAATCAGTGCTAAAGTGACTCATGTTTATCCCTCATGGACTTCACTCTTCACAAAGCTACTCCAGAAAATGAGGAGTCAGACAAATCAAGGTAGGACATTAAATCGTAAGGCACTGAAGAGTGCTGTAGAACAGGGAGAATCTGGGAATACAGATACATAATTCCCTAAAAGTGGTGTCACAGGTATAGAGAGATCTTGGCACATTGCCTTTCTGGATTTTGAGGGGATTTTGGTCTTAAGGGGCTCTGAGGCTAAAGAACACACAAATGGCGGGCTATCGGTGACTGAAGGTGAGGAACCCACACAGGCTGTGGGCTGTTCGTGGCTGCGGTCAAAGGACTCGTACCAGCTGCGAACTGCTTGAGACTGGCAGAAGGGGTAGGTATTGGAACTGAGCTGCGAGAGGGTGCCAAGGGTGCTGAAGGTTTCATGATCACGTCAAAGGTTTAGACCTAGAGAGCGGGTTGACGATGGTTTGGACTGAAGGCTGTGCAGCTGTGGGGGCTGTGGGAGTGCTGGAAACAAATCTATGGACACACCATGACTCTGGGAGCCTCTCTGGCTTCTCTTTCTTTGACTGGGAAATTTATGCTGATGGCAAATCTTTGTCTGCCTTACAGTAGACTAAAGGAAATTTTGGGTAATATTACATCTTATGTTTTATTACCTGACAAAATAATCTTGAATCAATGAAGTGTTGACGATAGGAGTAGGGATGTTATGGTAAAGTTTTATAAAACATTGGTGAGGAAATATTCGGCATATTGTGTGCAGTTTTGGTCATCGACTGTAACTACAGGAAAAATAACAATAATATGGTTATTTTACACAGCCACTGCAATAATTTCCCATCGACAATTTTCACACTTACCTTCCGGAGTGGCCATTCACACAGGAAGGACGTTTACTCTAAATACCCGAGTTGTGCTCATTTTGTAGCCTGGACGTCGACCGTCTCCACTGTTCCACAAGAAGGTGATGGCGTCCCGATTACCCACAATGCCTCAAGCTCCAGAAATAACTCCATCTACCTCACTTTAAAAAAACAACACAAAACTTCAACGTGGTTACAGGAAAGTGTGCAATCACTCTGATTGTAATTCCATTATATGTCATTAAACCTACAATAAATATTATAAATACGTCATTATAATTTACCAATTGTTTCTGACTGTTTTTAGAAATGTAAGTATATTGCAATAAGCAATGAAAAGCCATTGTTTGCAGGGATTGTGATTTCCTGGAGGGAGGGAGTTTCTGCAATGCAGGGGATTCAGTGAATTATGTCACCTTGTTGCGGACCACCTACAGTTCAACTTGGACTGCAGGTGGTCTGCAAAAATGTCCAGGCCTGCTGCTGGAAAATTTTTGGAATGGGAATGAGTCTCTCATTTCCGTTCTGAACTTTTTGCACTGCTTGCATTGCGGGTAATTTTTGAGAATTTCCCGTTACTTGATGGCTGTATGAAATAACATTTAAGAGTGAAAGAAAGCAGAGGAGATTTACAAGGTTGCTGCCAGGATTTGAGGAACTGAATTACAGGGGAAAGTTAAGGTCTTTATTCCCTGGAGCATCAGATAATGAGGGGAAGTTTGATAGAGGTGTACAAAATTATGATGGGTGTCAATAGAGTAAATGCAAGCAGGCCTTTTCCAGGAGCGATTAAAAAAAACTAGAGATTAAGGGTGAGTGGGGAATATTAATGGGAACTTCTTCATGTAGAGAATGTGGGAGTGTGGACAGAGCTGCCAGCTGAATTGGTAAATGCAGACTCAATTTTGACATATTTGGACAGATACATGGATGGGGGGATTTCGGAGGGATATGGTCTGGGTGCAGGTTAGTGGGACGAGCTAGAATAATAATTCAGCAGAAGGTCTGAAGGACCTGTGTCTTTGCTATCGTGTTCTATGGTCCTATAATTCTAATGTTTTGCCCTTGGACTTGCAACTTCTTTCTTGGGGTTGGGAAGAATTGTATTTGCCCTTTATTCCATATTTTTGAAAAGGAGGGACTTGCATCCACTTTATAGATTGCTTTTCCAAAAGAAAGGCTGGGATTTGAATTAGCTCTACTGGGTTCTCTATAGATTTCGTGATACAGTTCAATGTTAGTTCTATGATCTTTCATGGTCGGTGAAACTAATTTAGTGTCTCTTGGCTGAAGAGCAGTAATAGGAATTTGCATAAAAATATCAATATTAATACTGAAATTATCACATTTTAACATTCAAATTAATTAACATACAAGCTGATTATGTATAAACAAAACTGCACAATCCTGTGTGTATTTTACACCTCATTATTTTTCAGCCCTTTCTGCCGAGATCTAAAAGGTTTCTCAATTACTCACTCTCCAACCAGGCAATGATGCTTGAGCCAGCAAAGTCTGTGCTCTCACGTCAGCAGTACACAATGCACTGGAAAACTCCACTGGTCGAGCGGCACCAGTAAAAGGACCTGAACCCTTCTTCAGGAGAGCCGAAAAATCAGGCAGAATAGTAAGGTGGTGGGAGGAGGGAGATGAAGGTGGAGGAGCACAGGTGGACACAGCTGCAGAGGAGAGAAGCTGAGATTCTCCACATCGGGGAGTCTGGATGCAGACTGAGAGAGTGCCTTGTTTGGCGCCTCCACTCTGTTCTCTGCAGGAGCAAGAGGTCCACCATTTCAATTCCGTACACCACCACCCCCATACCGACATGTCTGCCCATGGCCTCGTGTACTGTAAAATTGAGGCCACCTGCAAAGTGGCAGAAGAACACTGTATATTCCGCCTGGGCAGTCTCCAGCCACATAGCATCAATGTTTTTTTTAATATAGTATTTTATAATAAAAATATTGAGAAATTATCACAATCATTCGTGGTTACATTAAAAAAAAAAGCCATATAACAGTTTACAGTGTGAAAATAGGCCATATCGGCCCCTCGTGCCCGTGCCGATTCACTTGAACAACTCCACTCTCCGCCCATAACCCTCCAACCCTCTCATATCCATGTACACATCCAACCTTCTCTTAAATGATAGAAAAGACCCTACTGCAACTATCTCCTCTGGAAGATCATTCCATTCTGCCACCACTCTCTGAGTGAAGAAGCATCCTCAAACATTTCTCCTAAAATTTTGCCGCCTTACCCTTAACTTATGCCCTCTTGTTCCAACCCCCCACTGCCCTCAGGGGAAAGAGTCTACTCATGTCTAGTCTATCTATTCCCTTCATAATTTTAAATACCTCTATCAAATCCACTCTCAATCTTTACGTTCCAATGAATAAAGTCCCAGTCTTCTTCATCTTTCTCATACTCTAGATGTTGTAAGCCAGGCAGCATCCTTGTAAATCTTTTCTGCACCCTCTCCACCTTATCTATATCCTTCCTATAATTTGGAGACCAGAACTGAACACAATACTCCAAACCTGGCCTCCCAATGCCTTAAACAGTCGCAGCATCACTTCTCAGATCCTATACTCTATGCAATGATTTATGAAGGCCAGCATACCATATGCCTTCTTAACCACCCTGTCTACATGGGAATCCACCTTTAAGGAACTCTGTACCATAACTCTAAGATCCCTCTATTCCTCTGTGTACCTCAATGCCCTCCCCTTAACTGCATATGTCCTATTTTGGTTATTTTTTTTCGAAATGCAGCACCTCTCACTTGTCTGCATTAAATTCCATCTGTCATCTTACAGCCCACTTCTTCAAACAAACCAAATCCTTCTGTAATCTAAGAAAACCTTCCTCACTATCCACCACTCCCCCCATTTTCGTATCGTCTGCATATTTGCTTACCCAGTTAACCAAATGATAAACAACAGGGGCCACAGCACCAATCTTTGAGGCACCTCGCTCATCACAGGCTTCCATCCTGACATTCCATCCAGTCCACCATGACTCTCCGTTGTCTATCTTCCAGCCACCTTTGAACCCATCTCACTATCTCTCTATTAATCCCTAGTGCCTGAACCTTCCTACTGACCTTACATGCAGAATCTTATCAAAAGCCTTGCAAAAATCCAAATAGATCATGTCAACCACCCTACCTTCATCCACTTTTCTTGTCACCTCTTCAAAAAACTCAACCAGATTCGTCAAACATGACTTTCCCTTCACAAATCCCTGCTGGGTGCCCCTGATCAATCCCTGCCTATCCAGATATTTGTACATACTGTCTCTAAGAATATCCTCCATAACTTTCCCCACCACCGAAGTCAAACTTACTGGCTGATAATTACTTGGCCTGAACCTTGTGCCTTTTTTAAACAACCTTCCAATCCCGTGGCACCACATCCTCCTCCAGTAATCATTTAGCCCCCACTATTTTCTCTCTGACCTCCCTTAACGTCCTAAAAGAAACTACAATAAATCCTAAACAAAACCCTACTCTCCTCTCCACCCCCCCCCAAACCTTCCCCTTAACCTAGATCTAACCCACCTGCCTCCTAAATAAAAAGAAAAACTAGAAAAGAAAGAGATAAGGAGATTAACTCACATCATTCATCTACTCTCTGGTCAGGAGATCCAGTGCCACTCTAGATCAACATCAAATTTTCAAATTAGAATAATCCAAATATGGGGCCTAAGTCTTTTTACAAATCCCGTAAATTATAAGTTATCTTCTCCATTTCCAAATACCAACTTTGTAAATTAATCTCCAATTGATCTTTCCACGAAACAGCTAATCACAAGGACGTTATTTGAAATTTATCTAATTTATAAATCAAAGCCATTTCACTAACTTCCCTGATTAAAAAGATCTTTGGATCTAGAGAAAATTTTATTTTCAAAATATCATCCAGACACTTTCTTAATCTAGTCCAAAAACCCTTTACTTTCTCGCAAGTCCAAACTGAATTAAAAATGTACCTTTTTACTCGTTATATCGAAAACATAAATTTGTAGCACTCAGTTTATATCTTTTCAAACACTCTGGAGTTAAGTATAGTTGATGACCTCCACATCATTGTTGACCTCCTCACCTTTCCTCCAGCTCTCCTATTAGAGAGATACCCTTCTTAATCCTCTGCCCCCTCCCCTTCTCAGATTTTTTCTCCTCTACCCTCCCACGTGTTATCCACCTATGACTGTTTAACTGTTAACATGTGCTCCTCTTCCACCCCCCCACCACCCCCCAACCTTTCAGGCATCTGCTTGATTTTCGGCGCTACTGACGAAGGGCTCAGGCCCTTTATTTCCCATGCATGATAGAGATGTTCAGGTGATGAGAGGTATTGACCATGTGGATGGCTGGAGGTTAAAATGGGAAATGTAAGGCTGCATGGATTTCAGGTGCTTGGGAGTAAGTATAGGGGTTAAGTTTTTCTGCACAGAGTGGCAGGTTCATGGGATGAGCTGCTGGTGAGGGTGGTGGAGGCAGGTACAATAGGATGTTTTAAGAGGCTCTTAGTTAGATACAGGGAACTTAGAAAAATGGAGGGTTATGCAGTCAGGAAATACTGGGCAGCTGCGAGAGTAGGCTATTAGGTTGGCACAACATTGGGGGCTGAAGGATCTGTGTTGTGCTGTAGATTTCTACGTTCCAAGATTCCTAACATTAACATTTTTTTAAAATGGCAGATCAGTCATGATTTAATTTTCATTCTAAATTTAATGCAGTGAGATGAACAGTCAACACTATCTCAGCAATGGCCCACTTCTACTTGTTCCCTCACAGAGATTTTGGAGTTGATACTTACTTCTGTCAGTCTTTATTTCCCAAGGTGGGATTAGAAGGTTTGCACAAATTTAAATTCAATTTCCTCCATTTCCTTATCAGTTTGTTGCAATTGAATACTTTGGTGGGGATTATATATTCACAGGTAAGATCTCAGCAAAAATATGGTTTGGATCTTTCAAATTTATAGGCACTTTGAAAATTTGATGTTGATCTAGAGTGGCGCTGGATCTCCTGACCAGAGATGAAATGAATGATGTGAGTTAATCTCTTCATCTCTTTCTTTTCTAGCTTTTCTTTTTATTTAGGGGGGGTAGATGGGTTAGAACTAGGTTAAGGGGAAGGTTTTGGGGGAGGGGAGATTAGGAGTTCTTTTTTTAAGGATTTATTGCCTCTAATATATCAATTAAGATTTCTTCACTGTCATGTACCCAAATACAGAACCTTTGAAAACTTATGCCTGCCGTGAAGACTCAGAAAGAGGCACCACTAGCCCGGCACTCCCACCAATTAGAGCAAGAGAAGGAAAGGAGTGTCCTTTCAGAGATGACAAGTGTCTGTGGATCTGCCCTCTATGCTTCCATAATCTCTGCAACCGCACAGCCCCCTGCCTGTTCCAGTGATGACCTCAAGCTCCAGGTTCCAGACCCCCATTACGATCAGGAAGCTGTCAATGCCCAAGGAGTGTCTGCTTGCCATCGGCATTCTCACAGACCCCAGTCCTGAATCCTGGTTCCCATGAGCTGGTCTCCCTGTGTGGGTAATTCTGCCACTGAGCCCCTTGCTGGTCTGTTGTCGTGGTACCTGAGTTATTATGTATGTATAATTTCCCAGTGGGCAATGAACGTGGTTGGTATGGGAACAAAAAGTAGATTGCGACAGAAGTCGAGTGCTTTGCTGATTCAAACAGCTCGAAAAATAGTTGTTTAAGTGTTAAAACCTCTCAAGGTTGTTCTTCGTCAAGGAACAAACAACATGGAGTCAGAAATGTGTGAATAAGTAGGAAAAGACAATAGTTCATAATAGACAAAAGACAAATAGACAACAGTTAAGTCCTCCCATTTAATGCAGTTTACTGGCAATCTAACTGATAATTGGAAACATTTCAAAAAGCGATACATTTATTTAGAGGCTGGTGGAGCGGGAGAGACTGATGAGAAACGGAAAATGTATATGTTTCTACACGTGATGGGTTTTCAAATTGATGAGATAGCTTTCACGTTGGATACTCTGATGATAAAATTTGAGGAGTGTTTTATTCCAAGTAAATACATTACATTTGAGAAATTCAAGTTTTTCTCCTCAAGGTATGAGCTTTGACCAGTACTTAGCCAAGCTCCACACACTGAGTAAGTCCAGTGAATTTGGAGATTTGAAAAAATCACTCATTAAAGACAGAATAGTTTAGGAATCCCAGATAATGAGCTTAGAGAAAGAGTGTTGAGTGAAAAAGATTTGACTCTGGAAAAGGCTGTGAATATGTGTAGGGCAGCAGCGACCACACGCGCACAGGGTAAGGAGCTGCACAGGACAGACACAACAGTGCATGTGATGGAAACAGAAGCAGAGCACCAGGAGTTTTCCAAAGGCACAGCAAAGCAAAATGGTAAGATCAAGCAACAAATTCAGCAGGTGCAGAGGTGGACATATTCCAAAGATGTGTCCTGCCCATGGAAAGTCCTGCTATAAATGTGGAAAGAAGAATCATTTTGCAAAGTGCTGCAAAGCCGGGGCTAACAAAAGAAAGGTGACAATGGATGAAGAAAGAAAGGAATTCTTTGTGGATTCACTACAGACTCTCGCTGCTGGTAAAAACAGAATGGATCGTTCCAGTGACTGTAAATGAGTCAGAAATTCCATTTAAGCTTGACACTAGAGCCCAGATGATTCTGTAACATATGGATGATTAGAAGACCCTCATCATAAAGAGCAAGATGTATCCAGTGAACTTAAAAGTGACAGGCTGCACCAGAGAGAATGTTCCAGTAACAGAGGGCTGTATGGTGATCTTCAAACACAAAGGGTGGCATCTAAAGTCACATCTATTGATTGTAGAAAGGCGAGCCCAGCCAATATTAGGTCTGTGTACACGTGAAGAGCTCGACCTGGTGAAAAGAGCTTTCATTGTGGCTTCACAGACCAAAGGTGAGCACACAACCCTCATGGGTACGCATAGTACGCAGATGTCTTTGAGGGGCTTGGATGTTTAACTGGCCTACTCAAGATCCACATAGATGAGACAGTGGGTCCTGTTGTCCATGCATGCAGGCAAGTTCTATTTCCACTTAGAAATAAACTTAACCAAGAACTATCACGCGTGGAACAGATGAAAGTCATTCAGAAAACTGAAGAACCTACAAATTGGATCAGCTCACTGGTCATCGTGCAAAAGAAAAATGGAGCATTACGTAAATGTCTGGACTCAAGAGATCTCAATAAAGCTATAAAGAAAGAGCATTTTAAATGGCTGACATGGGAGCAACTCATGTCCAGGTTTCAGGTGGCAAGTGGTTTAGCAAGATTGACACATCATCGGGGGTTTGGCAAATGATGCTTGATGAAGCAAGTTCGAAATTATGCACTTTCAATTTTCCACAAGGAAGTTACCACTTTCTTCATGTGGGATCATGTCCGCACCAGACGGTTACCATAAAACCATCCACATGATCTTTGAAAGTATACCTGGAGTTGAGACCATGATGGATGACTACATTGTATAGGGGTCCACCAAGAATAAACACGATTCACAACTAAGTGCTTGGCATGACATGGAATGTCAATTTGAAATTAAATAAAAGAGAAATGTGAGTTTGGTGTAAAGGCCCTGACCTTCATAGGCGATGTCATATCTGAACAGGTAGTGAAGCCTGATCCAAGAAAGACTTCAGAATTTTGTGAGAATTTTGTGAGGCCCCAAAACAAAGAGGAGTTGAGATATTTCTTGGGGATGGAGTCTTACCTGGCCAAGTTCATGGCTCTTCGGACGACTGTGTCAGCACCACTTAGATCACTTCTTGAGCAGAAAAATTAGTAGATCTGGTCACACGAACAAGATGAGTGTTTCCAGGCACTCAAAAAAAGTCCTAACAGAAGAGTCTGTACTAAGCTTTTATGATGCAGATAGATACACCAGGATCTCGGCTGATGCATCCCGACATGGTCTTGGACCAGTACTACTGCAGCAGCATGAGGACTCATGGCAACCTGTGGCCTATGTATCAAGGGCTTTAACAAGTGTACAAGCCAACTATGCTGATAGAGAGAGAGCTTCTTGCCAGCACTTATGCATGCAGAAGGCTCCATCAATACATTTATGGACAAGCTCTTGAAGTGGAGACAGACCATAAACCACTGGTCTTAATTATGTCCAAACCATTGAAGGACTGTCCCGTGAGAGTACAGCACATGTTGATAAGTCTGTAGAAATTTGATGTGAACATGATCTACACATCAGGAAAATACAAGATTGAAGCTGATGCTCTGTTTTGAGAAAGAAAAGAACAAGAAAGAGATAAAGGCCTATGTTGACAAGATTATTTCCTCATTTCCAGTATCCTGTGATAGAACAGAGTAGATCAGGAAAGCAACAGAGACAGATGAAACAATCAAACACTCAAAGATACAACACAGAAAGGATGGCCCACAGCTAAGAATAACTGTTCATTAGTATTTGGGATTATTGGGCATGCAGAGATGAGCTGTCAGATGTAAAAGATATGGTCTTCAAAGGGAACAGGTTTGTGATCCCAGTGTTGCTACGCAAGGAAATGCTCCAGAGATACTCAAAGGGCATCTTGGTGAGGAAAAATGCAAACATGGAGCTTTGAGATGTGATATACTGACCAAGAATGAACCAAGACATAAGCCAGACCACTGCTTCCTGTGAAATATGCCTTACCCATAGTCCAAAGCTTACACCATACCCTGTGCCAGACAGGCTATACTTCAAAGTTGGAGTAGATTAATTCGACTGTAATTGGAAGGTAACAGACTATTTTTCCAATTAGGTAGCAACATTGCAGTCAACATCAATCCAAGTAGTTATTGCTTTCATGAAAAGTGTGTTTGCAAGGCATGGACTTCCTTATGAAGTCATATCAGACAATGGTCCACAATTTTTGAGCAATGAATTTGAGTCCTTTGTCAGTACTTGGGGGTTTTCTACATACAACTTCAAGCCCCCATTACTCAAAGACCTAGCAGGGAGTTCTGTCAAGGTGGTGAAGAGCGTCTTGAAGAAAGCGCATGATGGATGAGAGGATTTCCACAGAAGACTAATAATTCACAAAAGTGTGCCACTACAGAATGCCCTTTCTCCAGCCCAAATGCTGATGGGTCAATGCATACGGACCAACCTTCCAATGCATGAAAACCTGTTGACATCTAAAGGAGCTACACAAGGTCATAAAGGCTAAAGTGGAAGAGACAGTAAAATAGAAACAGTGTCTTGAAAAGACTGCAAAAAGCTAACCAGTCCTGAAACCTGGAGTTCAAATGTGAATCTGAGATCATAAATCTAGCACATGGTCCATGCGAGGGTATTTTCAAGAGGAAAGAGATCCACATTCCTACCAGATCCAGACAGAGGGAGGGACACCTCTGAGAAGGAACCCCATGGATCTATGACCACAAGCTCCAACCCATAGTCATGACCTGTCACTTGTCAGTACGCAAAAGGGACCAGCACATGTAGAAAAGGAACAAGTTGTTCAGAGTTCACAGAAAGTCGCAAATACTGGCGCAGCAAATGCAAGGGAATTAAGAGATATGGGGAAAAAGCAGGTTGGAGGAGAAAGGCCTATCACTATATCAGTCTATGATCACATTGAATGAAGGAGGAGGCTTTACGGATGGCCTACTCCTGCTCCTATTTCGTACATTCTTAAAAAATGCTTTGTGCGTCTGATGTTGGAACAATCAAAATACATCTCCCTGAGACATTGGTTCCATTCCAATTCACCAGTAGAAGAAACCGTTCCACTGATGATGCTATAGCGTTGATCCTCCACTCCAGCCTGACCCACCTGGAGAATGACACCTTGTACGCCAGGCTGCTGTTCATCAACTTTAGCTCTGCATATGATACAGTCACTCCGCAGAGATTGGTGGCGAAGCAGTCCTTGCTGGGTCTCAACACCCCTCTTTGTAACCGGATTCTGGACTTTCTCACAGAAAGACCACAGTTTGTCTGGGTAGGCAGCAGGACGTTGAGTACCATCACGCTGAGCACTGGCGCACTTCACGGCTGGACTTATGCAACTGAATGATAAATGAACTTGAATTTGAAAAGATCATTATCATCTGACTATACATTTCCAACCCAATGAAACAGCATTTCCGCAGACCACAGTGCACACACATACACACAAAATACGCAGCATGTAATACTCGCGTATATACATGAAGCTATAACTTAAAATAATGACATATAAATATTCTGGAATTATTCACTGGTTCCAGCCTGCAGGAAGAAGCTATTTCCCAGCCTAGCAATACTGATTTTGATGTTGATGGAAGTTGGTCAAAGATCTTGTGTGATGTAGGGTAGGGATATTCAAGAATTCTTTGAGCCCTATTTAAGAATGTTGTAATAGACCAGTGGTTCTCAACCTTTTTCTGTCCACTCATATCCCACTTTAATTCATCCCTATGCCATCGGTGCTCTGTGATTAGTAAGGGATTGCTTAAAGTGGTATGTGGGTGGAAAGAAAAAGTTTGATAACTACTGTTTTAATCATCCCTCATTGACTTGTTATGTGCACAGTTTGAGAACTCCAGAGGAAATGGGCCAATGACAATTTTTCTCAAGCAAAATACTTCAGTAACAATTGGGTCGAAAGCAGTGATTCTCAACCTTCCCACTCACCTCCCACCTGAAACAATCCCTTACTAATCACAGAGCCCCTTGGCTTAGGGAATATTAAAGTGGTATGTGAGTGGAAATAAAAAGGTTGAGGACTACTGTAATAGAGGAAAAGGAGACCCCAGTCATCTTCTCGGTCATTTTGATAATCCCCTGTATTAACTTCCTGTCCAATGCTTTACAGTTACTGTACCACACAATGTTGTAGCTCAACAAGACACTTTTCATTATGCTCCTGCACAATGTTGATAAGATGGGTGCTGGTAGCCTTGCCCTCCTTATTCTCCTTAGGAAGTGTAGACGTGCTGCACTTTCCTGACTAATGAGGAGGTGTGATCCAGGATAGGTCACCCTTCATAGGCAGACCAAGTAACCTTGTGCTCTCCACCCTCTCCACGAGGGAAGGATTAATGTGTAGTGAAGAATGGTTGATCTTCACCTTCTGAAATCCACAACCCTCTCCCTTGTCTTTTCCAGGTTCTGACTCGGGATATTTTTCTCACACCATTTGGCGAGCTACCCCACTCTCCTTATAAATGACCTGGACAGAGAAGTGGAAGGATGCGTCAGTAAGTCTTCAGATGACACGAAGGTTGTTGGTGTTGTGAGTAGTATAGAAGGTTGTCGTAGGTTACGGCAGGATATTGACAAGTTGCAGAGGTCTACAAAATTATGAGAGGCATAGATAGTTTGGACACACAACATCCTTTTTCTCACGGTGAGATTTGCAAATACCAGAGGACATCTATTTAATGTGAGAGGAGAAATATTTAGGGAAGGTGTCAGGGGTATTTTATTTGTTACATAGAAAGCAGTGGGTGTCTAGAATGCTTTGCCAGGGGTGGTGGTGGAGGGTTGTACAATATGGGCATTTAAAAGACTCAGGCACTTGGAGGAAAGCAAAATAGAGGGTCATGGATGTGAGGTAGTGGGAAGTTTCAATTGTTGATTAGGTTTATATAGGTCAGCACAGCATTACAATTCACTGGTAATCCATACAATGATGGAACAGATCAATTTAAATTTGCTTGAACAGTGAAATCAAGTTTGAAATTTCCATCTAACTGTTTGAATTTAGACTTGCGACATCAGCCACAGGAGCTGAGTGTTTTCAGTACATTTTGTTTCGGATTTGCAGCATCTGCATTTTTTCTATTTATTTTAAACTGTCCATAATTAGCAATTTCACAACAGACATTACACTTAAATAAATACTGATTTACCACATTCTTCATTCCATATTGCATGCAAATTGCCTTAATTACATGAGAGTACAAAAGCAATTTCAGATTGTATTTCTGTTAAATAAACATCTTCTCATTTTTTGCTGCAGTCTCGTGCCCTGCACCAGAACTCTCACAGCCCACATGACAGATTTCTTCTTGGGGTGTAAATGAATGGTACAGTCATGTAGATTTTAAATTAAGCTATCGGTGAGTTGGAGGAAATGACAAATATATCAGAGGTGCATCATCGCGGACAGTGCGGAAAAATTAAACCCAGAACAAAACTAAATCTTCTTCACACCAGGGCCAAAGCAAAGGAAATTAGTGAAGGGGAAATTTAGGACTGATGTCAAGAAAGAAAGAAAACAGTATTTGCATTTATATTGGAACTCATCAAACACACAGGACCTTACCCATAGTGATGCATTATAAAATTCTGTTACTGTTATTAAATAGCAAGGCCACACAAATATTAAATCCAATAAAGTACCACAGAAATCCTTTCATCTTTAAAGAACAGCATTTCACGAAACCATATTCAACTGTAAGTGCCAACTCCAGCTGAAAAAAAATTCTGCTGGTTAATTCACCTTTCAGCACTTGGTCATAGCACTGCAGGTAAAAATGATTAAATTGCTTGAAGGAAAAATGTTTGCCAGATATGGATGACCACTTACTCATCCAGAGAAACTATCATGGACCCACAAGGCTTCCTTATTAGACAGGAAGATGCAGGAGTGCCTACAGCAGGTTGAGGACAATTGAAAGTGTCCTGTCTGACTCCATCATTGTGTGGGATGATAGCAGGAAACCATAGGACTGGAAGTCAATATAGAGGAAAATGGCCAAAAAATTCACTGGGTTCTTCCTTTCATCTATTGATGACATTTACTAGAAGCATTGCTTAAATTATTGAGGATCTCTACCATCCATCACACAGGAATTTAGACCCATTACCAGCAAAGAGGAGGTAGGACTGTCAGGCTGGGATATAGCATCTTCCCACAGGCTGTGTGATTGATGAACAGTCCCTTCCACTCACTGCTTAATACTGGCCACATCCCCTCTCAGTCATGATGCGAATCATCAGCAATTCCAATAGATCGTTCAACCCACTGAGTTCCGCTGGCAGTCATTTTGCTTTAGTTCTGTACCCTAAAACTGACTTCTGCATCTTCCATCTCAACTTGCAACACTTTAAATAAAATCTGTTGTACCGGAGGTCCAGGCACGCTTCATCACTGCCGCACTTACCTTTCACTTTTTGCACTACTAATTAGTGGCAATTCTGTTGTGGAGGCAGGAAAAAGGAATCTCAGGGTTATATGTGATGTCACATACGTACTCCGACAATAAATTTGAAATCGCAATATAACAAGCCAAGTGGGTGGCAAAGCAGCGTTACAACACCAACAACAAGGATTCTAGTCTGTCCTTGTCTGTGATGAATTTGCACATTCTCCCCGTCTCTGCATGCATTTCCTCTGGGTGCTCCAGTTTCCTCCCACCCTTCAAAAAGTAGGGGGTTGCAGGTTAATGCAGTGCAATTGGGTGGCACAGTTTCGTGGGCCGAAAGAGCTGTATGCCTAAAATAAATACTCAAGTAGGTGGACTGAAAAGTGGCATCATTGGAAATATTGTCATTGAATTTGCTTTGGAGGGCAGCATGGTGGCGCATGGAATGCACTGTGGGCAACGGGGTGGAGGCAGATACAATTATCTTTGAGATAGGTATATCTAAAATAGGTACTGGTGAGACTGCACCTGGAGTACACTGTCCAGTTCTGGTCTCCATATTTGAGGAAGGATATACTGGCTTTGGAGACGGTCCAGAGGAGGTTTACTAGGTTGATCCCTGGGATGAAGGGGTTGACTTATGATGAAAGATTAAATCATGTAGGATTGTATTCGCTCGAGTTCAGAAGAATGAGAGGAGATCTTATAGAAACATATAGGATTATGAAGGGTATGGATAGGAAAAATGTAGGAAGGTTTTTTGAGCTGGCCGGGGAAACTAAAACAAAAGGACACAGTCTCAAGATTCGGGGGAGTTGATTTAGGACAAAGATGAGGAAAAATAGTTTTTCCCAGAGAGCAGTGAATGTTTGAAATTCTCTAACCAGGGAAGTGGTTGAGGCTACCTCATTAAACATATTTAAAATTCGGTTAGATAAATTTTTACATGATAGAGGAATTAGGGGATATGGGGAGAAGGCAGGTAGGTGGAGTTAGGTCATAAATTAGATCAGCCATGATCGTATTGAATGGCGGAGCAGGCACAATGGGCCATTTTTGGCCTACTCCTGTTCCTACTTCCTATGTTCCTATGTTCCTATCTAGGCAGGTGGGTGTAGGGCACGTCAAAAGAATCAAAGGCTTGTTGATCCAAACAAGGCTTTTACTAACTAGAAGACTGGAGTGTATCACATGTAGGTCGACCAGTCCAGAATGATCTGGATCTGGCTAGGAGCAACCCTTTAAGGCTCATTGGGTGTGGCCACTTCTTCGCTCAATTCCCCAACAGCGTTGTCAATAGGCTGGCCTGAGTTGGTGGGGTGGTGCTGATCCCTCTGTTCAAGCACGTGACCTAGGGGAGAAGGAGTTGGAGGAGGTTGGGTCGGGCGCACTGCTGGGCCTGATCCAGCTTGGGCTAGGTCCCTTACTGAGACTGTGTCCTCCGCCCAACCAGGTACTCAATGTAGGCATAATATGGGTTCGCATGGAGCAGCATCACTAAGTCAACCAAAGGGTCATTCTTTGAGTACCAGATGTGGCGTCGCAGGAGGACCAGCCCGGGAACCGTGAGCCATGCCGGCGTGGTTATTCCTGATTCGGATTTCCTCGGGAAAGAGAACATCCTTTCATAGGGGGTGGCATTGGTCATGGTGCATAGGAGGGAGTGGATGGAGTGTAGGGCACTAGTGAACACATCCTGCCAGCGAGCGGTGGGGAGACCTTTTGTCCAGAGGGCAAGTGTAACTGCTTTCCAGATGGTAGCATTCTCTCTTTTGACCTGCCCATTACCGCATGGGTTGTTGGGGGTCGCTGCTTGCAGTTGGCGTTGGTGGGGCAGTCAGTCAGGCAGTCATTGGTGGCAGTGGGTACCAGGTCAGTAGCGTCGGCCGCAGCAGCATGTCCCTGGTCGGCAGTGGCGATGGCAGCGGCAGCGGTCATTGAAGTCGGGGCTGGGAGCTGGGTGGTCGTTGCTCCATGTGGGAGATCCAAGTAGGCCAATGTCATCGCGGTGAGGGTGGGCTGTACCTTCCACGCTCGGCGCCTGCCCCGTGACATCAGGCACTGCCACGGGGTGGAGCCCTCACTCTCATTAGATGAGAGCTCTGAAGAAGAGATGTTTGAATGGGAGGGTGACAGTTGGGACTCAGACGAGGCGCTATGTTTGATGTGGCCATTTTGGAGCGACAGACTACAGCAAAGTGGCCATTTTTATGCCACTTCTGGCACCTAGCTTTCCTCGCTAGACACTGGGACCTGCTGTACTTGTCCCTCCCGCAGAAGTAGCACTTTGGGGTCGCATCAAGCAGTGTAGCAGCGGATGACAGGCCATTGGTTGGCTGTGGGGTAGTAGGGTTGAGGGAGGGCATCCTACTCACTTCATAGTATGGAGTCCAGCCCTGAGAGTAAGTGTCCATACTTAAGACCGCATCCTCCATTGTCTCTGCGATCCGGCTCACATCCTCTAGGTTTTCTCCCCTGTGCTCTAGCAGGCACTGCCTCACCTCATTCGATCAGACCCGGCCAAGTAAGCATCCCGAATGAGATCGCTGGTGGTCTCAGCAGCAGTTCTGTCTAAGCAGGCACAGGTGCCCTTAGTGCTTGGCTATAAGCTCTACAGGACTCACCGGGCAGTTGTCTCCTGGTCACTAGTTTGTACCAGGTGTAAACCCTGTTTACCAGTCACTCATAGAGACCTTTCAACACCTTCATGGCTGCGGCATAAGTGGCTGTGTCCTGGATGCTCTCATAGACTCTCAGGGACATCATAGCCATCAATACTAGTAGTCGATGGCCGTCCTCCATCAAGGCAGGGTCAGAGAGATGTAGGTAAGCTTTGAAACACCTCACCCAGTGCTTAAAGTCAATCGAGCTGTAGCCGACTGCAGGTCGATGTTGAGGCATTCCGGTCGCAGAATCAAAGGCTTGTTGATCCAAACCAAGGCTTTTATTAACTAGAAGACTGGAGCGTATCACATGTAGGCCGACCAGTCCAGAATGATCTGGGTCTGGCTAGGAGCAACCCTTTAAGACCTGCCAGTAGGTGTTGCTATGCTCTCAGCCAATCACATCCATCCTATACCACAATATATATACATGTACACATTGGTGATAGAACCAGTACTATCACAGTGGATGACAGGAGAGGGAAAGGGAACCAACAGAGTCAGTACAAAGCACCCCTGTGGCCATCACCCTCAATAACAAGAATACTTTGGATTCCATGGGTGGAGGGGTAACATTCTACCAAGCAAAGCCATGGTGATCAGCTCTCTGGCACAGAGTCTGGTCCTGTGGCTAAGAAGGGAAGGGAGGAGAAAAGACGAGCTGTAATGATAGGGGATTCCATTGTTAGTGGGACAGATAAGAGGTTCTGTGGAAGAGAACGAGTATCCTGGATGGGGTGTTACCTCCCTGGTGCCAGAGTTTGAGATATCTAAGATTGAGTTCATGCCATTCTCAGGAGGGAGAGTGAGCAGCCAGATGTTTGTGGTCCACGTAGGGTAGGAAGGGTGAGGAGTGAAACACAAGGTTGAAGGACAAGACTCCAGGGTTGTGATCTCAGGATTGCTACCTGTGCCACATGCTGGTGAGGTTAGAAATAGGAGGAGGATGCAGCTTAACAAGTGGCTAAAGACCTGGCACAGGTTTCTGGATCATTGGGCTCTCTCCCAGGGAAGGTGGGACTTGTTCCAGCAGAACAGTTTGCATCTGAACTGGAGTGAGACTAATATCCTTGTGGGAAGACTTGCTAGTGCTGTTCTGGTTTAAACTGGATTTGCAGGGGGATGGGAACCAGAGTGTTAGCGCAGATAGAGGAGTGGAGGAGGGAAAAGATGACATGAAGATTGCATGTAACGTCAGGAGTCAACAGGTTGTAGGTGGTGGATATAATGTTCTCAGGGGCACATGAAGGCAGACGAGGTTAGAGGGTGTATTGGCACATGGAATTATGACATTGTGGCCATCAGTGAAACGACAGCAGGAGGAGCAGGACTGGCAGCTCAGTGTTCCCCGTTTAGATTTTTTCAGACGTGATAGAGGGGGAGGAGTGTAACCTTGTTTAGAGGGAGTGGGTAGATTAGTAGTGATACATTTTTTTTCCTTTTTATTATTAGGACAAATAAATAAAGGGAGGGATCTAACTACAGATTACGGATCATATCACAGAACAACACGATCACATCAGACAAGTATAAAATATCTTATATGGGAATCTTATGTGTATTATATGTATAATTTTTGTATTCAGTATTATTTTTGAACATAATACAAGCTATGATTTAATAGTTTAATTATAGTTTTAGAATTTGATGCCCTAAATGAAATAAGTTATGTAATAATTATGATTAAGCTTTTAATTTACATTTGATATGTGATATTTATATGATATGTTTTGATTTATGTTAGGATTAGTTTACCTTGTGTAAAGGGTTTTTATTAAAATCAATAAAAATATTTTAAAAAGAAAGAAAGGGGGGGTGGGAGTGGCATTGCTACTCAGGGAAAATATCACAGCTGTGTTCAGGCAGGCCAGAACAGAGAACTCGTCTGCAGAGGCCATATGGGTGGACCTGAGGAACAGGAAATGTGTGACCACACTGATAGGGGTGTATTATAGATCATCCAATAGTCAGAGAGAATTGGTGGAGCAAATCTGTAGAGAGAAAGCAGAAAAATGAAAGAAACAGAAAGTTGAGATAGTAGAAGATTTTATCTTTCCAAGTATTGACTGGAACTCCCATACTGTAAAAGGGCTGGATGGCTTGGAGTTTGTGAAATGTGTTCAGGAAAGTTTTCTAAATCAATATATAGAGGTGCCAGAGGGATGCAACACTTGATCTCCTGTGGTGATACGAATATGTAACTGCCGATACATAGCCAGCCCGTCCCCCAATGGTGACTCGCTCCCTGGTAACTCTTCCCCTTGTGATCCTTGAATAAAGGTCGACCTTCCTCGCCCTATCCTCAGTCAAGCACTTGGTATCGGACCAGCGGACCAGCTATGTCTAAAGTATAATAAAGCCTTTCGTTCCTCACTCGACAGCTTGGAGTTATTGATAGAGCCTATCATCTCCTATTATGGAAATAGACAGGTCAGGTGACATAAGGATGTGTAGGATTAATTAACTGATTCTCGAGTTAAGATTCTAAATTGGAGAAAGGCCAATTTGTGGAAATGAGAGAGGATCTAGGAAAAGTGGATTGGGATAAGTTGTTGTCTGGCAAGGATGTGGTCAGTAAGTGGATGGCCTTCAAAAGGGAATTCTGAGAGGGCAGAATTTGCGTGTTCCGGTCAGGATTAAGGGCAAAGTTACCAGGCATAGGCAACCCTGTATTTCAAGGAATATTGGTGATCTGGTTAAGAGAAAGAGAGAGGTGTGTAGCAGGTACAGGCATCAAGGAGCAAATGAGGTACTAGAAGAGTAAATAAAATGTAAGAAAATACTAACTAGGAAATCAGGAAGGCAAAAAGAAGACATGAGGTTGCTTTGGCAGATAATATGATGGTAAATCTGAAGAGTTTATGCAAGTATATTAAAAAAATAGTAAGGAACAAAGCTGGACCCCTAGAAGATCAGAGTGGTCATCTATTTGTGGAGCCTCACAAGATAGGGAAGATCTTAAATAGTTTTTCTGGATCAGTATTTACTCAGGAAACTGGCATTGTGCATAAGGAAGGAAGGGAAATAAGCAGTAGTAGCATGGAACATATGGAGATTAAAGAGGAGGAGGTGCCTTACAGCAAATAAAGGGAGATAAATCCCCCAGGCCTGGCATGATCTTCCCTCGGACCTTGGGGGAGACTAGAGTAGAAATTGCAGGGTTCCTGGCAGAAATATTTAAAATGTACTTCGCCATAGGTGAGGTACCAGAGGACCGGAGGGTAGCTCATGCTGTTCTATTATTTATAAAAGGCTCCAAAAGTAAACCAGAAAATTACAGGCTGGTGAGCCTGACGTCAGTATTCGGTAAATTATTGGAGAATGTTCTGACAGATCAGATATGCAAGTATTTGGAGAGCCAAGGGCTGATTAAGGATACTCATCATGGCTTTGTGAGTGTTAGGTCGTGTTTAACAAATCTTATAGAATTTTTCAAGGATGACACCAAGAAATGAGATGAAGGAAAGGCTGTGAATGTTGGCCACAAGGACAATAATGCCTTTGTCAAAGTTAGTTTGGGACATTCAGACACTAGGTATCCATGGAAAGGTTGCAAACTGGATTCAAAATTGGCTGAATGGGAGAAGCCAGAGAGTAGTGGTGGATGGTTGCTTCTCAGACTGGAGGCCTGTGACTAGTGGTGTGCCTCAGGGATCGGAGTTGGGACCATTGTTGTTTGTTGTCTATATCAATGATCTGGATGATAAAGTGGGAAATTGTATCAGCAAGTTTGCTGATTGTGGACAGCAAAGATGGATTTCTAAGCTTGCAGAGGGATCTGGACCAACTGGAAAAATGGGACAGTAAATGGCAGAATGTATTTAATGCAGACAAGTGTGAGGTGTTGCATTTTGGAAAAACAAACCAAGGTAAGACATACATAGTAAATGTTAGGGTGGAGGTACAAAGGGATCAGGAAATTCAGATACATAATTCCCTGAAAGTGGCATCACAGGTAGACAGGATTGTGAAGAAAGCTTTTGGCATCTTGGACATCATAAATCAAAGTATTGAGTACAGGAGTTGGGATGTTATAGTGAGGTTGGTGAGGTCAAATCTGGAGTATTGTGTGCAGTTCTGGACACCAAACTACAGAAGGATATCAGTAAGACTGAAAGAGTGCAAAGCAGATTTACTATGATGTTGCCGGGTTTTCAGGAGTTGAGTTACAGGAAAAGATTAAATACTTTAGGATTTTATTCCTTAGAGCGAAGAAGAATGAAGTGCTTCTCTTTGGGAAGAATAATCATTACAGGACACATGGAGTGAAGGGGATGGCACTGAGGAATGTAGAGGAACAGAGAGATCTTGGAATGAAGATTCATCATTCTTTGAAAGTAGATAGGGTGGTGAAGAAGACTTTTGGTATGCTGGCATTTATAAATCAAAGCATAGAATACAGGAGCTGGGAGGTGATGTTGAGACTGTTCAAGTCATTGGTGATACCAATTTTGGAATATTGTGTGCAGTTCTGATCCACAAATTATAGGAAGGATATCAATAAGGTGGAGAGGGTGCAGAGAAGATTTATTAAAATGCTGTCTGGATTGCAGTATCTAGAATACAAAGAAAGATTGAGTAGAATGTTGAGGGAGATTTGATAGAGGTATATAAAATTATGAGGGGGAATAGATAGAATAGATGTGAATAGGTTCTTCCCCTTGAGGGTAGGTGAGATTGTAACGAGGGGTCATAAGTTAAAGGTTGGGGGCAAAACTTTAGAGGAAACATGAGAGAAAGCTTCTTCACTCAAAGAGTGGTGGCTGAGTGGAATGACCTTCCTGAAGAGCTGGTTACAGCAGGGTCAATTTTGTCATTTAAGAGAAGGTTGGATGAGTAGATGGATGTGAGAGGATTGGAGGGTTATGGTCATGGAGCAGGTAGGTGGGCCTAGTGGAGTTCACTTAAATCAGCGTTGACTAGAGGGGCTGAAATGGCCTGTTTCTGTACTGTAATTGATATATGGTTATATGTATTTGTTAGAGGTTTACAAAATTATGAGGGGTATAGACAGAGAAAATACGAGTAGGCACTTTTCACAGATTCAGAGAGATAAATATGAGAGGACATGGCTTTAGGGTGAAGGGGAAAGATGTAGGGGGAATAACAGAGAGTGATGAGAGTGTGGAAACAGCTGCCATATAACAAGGTAAATAAAACCTAAGAATAAATTGGATAGATGTATGGATAGGAGAGGAGGGTTATGGAATGCATGCAATTCAGTGGGACTAACCAAATGATGATTTGGCACATACTAGAAGGGCTGAATGGCCAGTTTCTCTGCAGTGGTATTCTATGGTTCTATGATCTAGAATGCGTGGATTGGGTTAAGTTGTTTCCTGGAGAGGATGTGCCAGGTAAGTGGAAGGCCTGCAAAAGTGAAATTTGGAGAGTACCGAGTTTTTTGTGTTCCTATCAGGATTTAATGCAAAAGAAACAGGCATTTTTCAGGGACATTGGGATCTAGTTCAGAAATCAGAAGAGTCAGCTTGGCTGAATGGTGCACCATCCACAACCTTGCACTCAATGTCACCAAAACCAAGGAGCTGATTGTAGACTTCAGAAAGGGAAAACCAGAGGTGTACGATCCAGTGATCATTGGGGATTTGAGGAAGTTGGCTAAACTGTAGGTAAAGCTAGGGGCTAGTATAGTGTCGTCGGGCTTTGCAACATGCTGGAAAAACAGCAGAAGAAATAAATTGGCTGACACGCAAAATATGTCAGAGCAATGAAGGTGGCAGCAGGATCTAAGAGAACAATAGAGCATTTGTTGATATGCTCCTTCATTGATTAGTACCCTGAGACTTTGAGAAACTAACTACTAGTATTGATACAGCAAGCGTACAACTTAGAGATACTTTATATATATGAGGAACTAACTATTGGATATTAAAAGATGGGGGCTTTAATGATTGGTGTAACATTATATAGTATGATCCGGATCAGGATAAAAGAGAATGTATTGTAGCTATTCGGGGGGACTTTTGTCACTGACTCCTGAATGGCATTTCAGTAGTAGCGGTGAATGAAAATAACCCAATCTGCAGATTAAAGAACAACCCAACCAAGACTGTCGTTGAAGTCAGTCATTTTGTGCGAGGACCCTGCGGACCCAGAATCCACAGATTCAGAGGTGGAGAGGGTGAGCAAATTTAAATTCTTGGGAGTCACTATCTTGGAGGATTTTTCCTGGACCCAACACAGCAATGGCATCATGAAGAAAGCACGTCAGGGCCTCTACTTCCCAAAGAGTTTGCAAAGTTTTGGTATGACACCTGAAACCCTGGCAAATTTCTATGGATGTGTGGTGGAAAGTGTGCTGACTGGCTGCATTACGGTCTGGTATTTAGTGGACACAGCCCAGGACATCACAGGCAAAACCCTCCCCTCTATCGAGAACACTGCCAACAGAGAGCAATACCAATCATCACAGATCCACACCACCCAGCAGACGCTATGTGCTTGCTACTGCCATCAGGAAAGCGGTGTCGGTGCCACAAGACTCGCACCACCAGGTTCAGGAACAACTGCTACCCCTCCACCATCAGACTCCTCAATGACAAACTCAATCAGGGACTCATTTAAGGACACTTAATTTTGTCAGAAGTGAGAAGTTTCTTCAGCCACAGTGGTGAATCTGTGGAATTCATTGCCACAAACTATGCTATGGAGGCCACTACTGGATAGATTTTAAGATAGGTTTGGGCATGAAAGGTTATGGGGAGAAGGCAAGAGAATGGGGTTGAGAGGAAGAACACATCAGCCATAATTTGAATGGCAGAGCAGATTCGATGGACTGAATGGGCTAATTCGGCTCCTAAATCTGGGGATTGAGAGCATCGCTGGCATGTTAAATATGGGATGGAAAGATGGAGGTTTTAAAAATTGAGATAATTAACAGAAGGTTTTAAAGATGGCCACAACTTTAAATGGTCTTTCTCTGTCTTTTGGGATTAAAAAAAATGGAGTGCTTAATCGCTGTGAGTTGTGCTTTGTTTCCTACATTACAAAAGGATTCCTGTGGTGTTAAACGAGGAAATTTGCAGATACTGGGGTCGAGTGCAGCAGACAAAAGTGCTGGAGAAAATCAGTAGGAAGTAAACGGCTGTCAATATTTCGCTCTGTTGGCTCCCACAGCGAGGATCTGTCCGTGGTCAACCTCTTTAATTCCACACCCCACTGCCACACTCTGCCCATGGCATCGTGTGCAGCTAAATTGAAGACTCCTGTAAATTGCAGGAATTACACCTTGTATTGCGACTTACCAGTGTCCAACCAGATGACATCAACATCAAATCTTTCAATTTCCATTAACCCCTCCCTTGGTTTCTATCTTCCCCTCATCCCTCTGCCTTCCAGCTCACCACCTCCTTCCCTTCCTTCTCATAGAAGAGAACTGATGGAACCATAATGGGGCAAGTGACTGAAGTGGGAAAGCACTTTAGACCAGTGAAAATCATTCAATTGGTTTTAAAATAGTTATGGAGAAAGACAAGGCTGGTCCACAGGTTAAAGTCCTAAATTGGGGTAATTCCACTTTTGGAGGTATCAGACAGGAACTTGCAGAGATTGATTGGGAGAAGATGGTTCCACGTAAGGGCACAACTGGAGCTCAGGAACAGTTTATTCCTGTTAGGGTGAAGGGCAAAGCTGACAAATTCAGGGAACCCTGGTCGATGAGGGATGCTGAGGCTCTGGTCAGCAAAAATGAGGCATAGGCCGACAGGAATGATGCAGTCCCAGAAGTGGGCATTATATAGTTAGACTTTGTCAAGGCATTCAATAAAGTCCCAGACAGGTTTGGTCACATGGGGCCCACGGGCAGCTGGCCAATTAGATTCAAAACTGTCTTCATGGAAGGAGTCAAGATGTGGCAAAAGCCATGAAGAGTGTTGCAGAAGAGAGAGATCTTGGGGTACAGGTCCATAGTTATCAAAAATTGACAGCTCAGGCACAGCACGGTAAACAAGGGTTTGGAAATCCTCACTTCATTGAGCAGGGTACAGAGTACAAGAGTTGGGACCTCATTATTTAGCTGTACAACACATTGGTGAGACCACACTTAGAGTATTGCATGCAGTTCCGCTCACCCAGCTGCAAGAAGGATGTCAAGAAGCTGGAAAGGATCAGAGAAGATTCACCACTATGTCGCTATAACTGAATGTCTTGCATTATAAGGAAGGGTTGGATGGGGTGAGGGTTTATTCCCAGGACTGTAGAACACTGTGGGATGACATATAGAGCTTTATAAAATCATGAGGGGCATGGATAAAATGAGTGCACATGGACTATTTTCCAGGGTAGACAATTTTAGAGCTAGAAGGCATCAGTTTAATGTGAGAGGGGAGAAATTTAAGACGGACCTATGGATGAAACTTTTCACTTGGAGAATCGTCTATATCAGGAATGAGCTGCCATAGAAAACCATAAAAATAGGAAAAATTATGACATTCCAAAGATATTTGGACAGAAATATGGATAGGAAAAGTTTGGAAGGATATGGAGGCAAGCAAGACAGGCAAAGAATGCCAACTTGGCCAATGTGGGCTGAGGTGCCTGTTCCGTGCTGCATAACTAGGTGACTATCTCCTCCTGTCTCTGGAGGGCTTCAGAAGTATACATGCTGAATGTCACTTATTGTTCTCCACTCATCTGTTCCCCTCCCAGTCCCCATCTGCAGGAAACACCCACTTGAAGTTCATCTTACTTTGATTGGACCTCACTCTATCTGTTGGTGAGAGCAATGCAAAACGTGACACAAATGCATCAGTTCATTCAAGGAAACATCGAGTAAGAGTAGTTAGAGAGAGGCTTTGCCTTTTATCATTGTTCTCGCTGCCACGTCAAATGACCATTTTCAGGACGGCCATTAACATCCTCTTTGATGGGCTATCAAGACACAGCAAAGAAACATGGTTAGTGTATTGGTTAGCGCAAGTCTATTTCAGCACCAATGATCTGGTTTCGAATCTGGCGCTGTCTATGAGGAGTTTCTACATTCTCCCTGTGTCTACTTGGGTTTCCTCCAGGAGAGCCGGTTCCCTCTCACATTCCAAAGACGGACAGAGTCTGTGGCTTAATTGGTCACATGAGTATAGTTGGGTGGCATGGGCTCTTGGGCCGGAAGGGCCTGCAACCAAGCTGTATCTTTAAATTAAATGCCCAGCCTATGTCCAACTTGGTTGAGGATGGAACTTATGATATTTATTGAAAAAAAAGTGCTTTTCCCTGGTTAATTTTTCACTTCTGATGAGTGGAAGTAGGCTTATATTTTGGAGCCTATAATAATTCGACTTTTTTATTTCTGTCAGACAAAATGATAATGAAGGCTGAATTTATATTCTTTGGGGAAAGAAATCTTTTTGAAAGATGGTTGCATGGTTTATTAACTGCAAATATTATTCAAATCCATACAGATATAATTATCTAGAACCTCGGACAAATACAAGAAATCTGTTCACTTTGATTTTGCTTGAGAGACTCCAGTGGATCAGAGAACAGTAATCCTTTGATGGACATATTTGTGCCCTGAGCTTGTAAACATGAACTACACCATGTTGCCCGAGGCACTTGGTCATAGCTTTCATTTTAGATTTACTTCACTCTGTAACACGTCAGGCCACTTTTGGGGATTCTTCTTTAACAAGTTAACTTTTTTTTTAAATTTGCTTTCTGTCAATGTAATTAAATTAAAATTAATCTAATTTATAAAGGAACTAAAATTCAAAATAACAAATAAATTGAACTGATGGGCTGTGAAAGACAGCCCTTAGTAAACTACTTCCAGTTACATTCAACAAACTGTGTGGTCATGTTCACATGCCCAGCGTTACGAGACGATTCCACCTTGGCACAGCCTTTTTGTCTTCTCTTGCTCCCTTTTCAACACTTTAAAATCTCTCTCTCCAACTTTTATTTTTTTTTAATTTTTTTACATTTAGAAATATGAGCCTGTGCCACCCAATTACACCCATGTGACAAATAGACTGACTAACATGAACATTTTGTCAGGTGGAATGAAACCAGAACATCCAAAGTAAACTCCTCACAGACAGCGGCAGATTTGAACCCAGGTCTCTGGAGCGTTGCGCTAACCCAGTTGGAATTGGAGTTCATTATGATACACAGTGCAGCGGTTAGCACAGTGGTTCTCAACCTTTTATTTTCCACTCACGTCCCACCTTAAGTAGTCCCTATGCCATCAGTGCTCTGTGATCAGTAAGGGATTGCTTAAGGTGGGATGTGAGTGGAGAGAGAAGGCTGAGAATCACTGCTCAAGATCCAATTGCTACTGAAATATTTTGCTTGAGAAAAATTGTCATTGGCCCATTTCCTTTGGAGTTCTGAAACCGTGCACATAACGAGTCAATGAGGGAAGATTAAAACAGTGGTTTTCAAGCAATCTGGTAATCACAGAGCACCGATGGCAGAGGAATTTATCCTTTATAAACTTCTATCTAGCATACCCTTAGCTTCTAACACACCAGGGAGAACAATGCAAGATTGTATAACCTCTCAAGTTTGTCTAGCTCATCGAATTTATTGTCATCTGATTGTACAACCCGATGAAACAGCATTCTCCGGCCCTCAGTGCAAAGCACACAGGCATGCAATCAGACATAGCACACATACAGACAAATAATACATAGGCAAGACAAGGATTTCATCAATACAAATGAATAAATATCACCTCATGAATATGAGAGGCTCGGAGGGTCAGTATGAGCAGCTCCTTTGGTCGTTCAGCGTTCTCGCTGCCCGTGAGATGTTCCTCAGCCTGATGGTGCTTGCTCTGATACTCCTGCACAGACAGTGCAGGATAAGGACCCTGGTTCCGAACACTGTGCTGACCACTATGTTCACTGCACCACCTGGACCTTGTGTGCATCAACATGCAAGCATTGAAGGTACACATCCCAAAGAACCTGCTTTTTAATGTAAGGTGAATGGGAATAAAATTATTCTCACTGCAAGTTGCATCATTGCACAGTTTATGAAAAAACTGCCAAATAAGATGAACAGTAATTCTTAAAGCGTTGACAGAAGTAGACCCAGTGAGATATTATCATTTTCTGAAATGTCAAGTACAATCAGAAAACCAGATCTCAATGATTATAGCACGGCAGTGGTAAGGCACTAAGGAATGTGGCAGAATTGGGAGATCTAGGAATACAGATACATAATTCCCTGAAAATGTCATCACAGGTAAAATAGGGTCGTAAAGGGAGCTTTTGAGGCCATTATTCCCAGCCCACTGCAGGGGGCAACTTCTGTACCTGCAGAAGTGTAAGGGGATAGGACAACACCTGGCCGGCTGCTAATCAGTCAGCCGGAATGGATCAAGCCCCACCTGGTCGAGTGTCAATCACCCTCTGGCATATAAGCCTGCTCCGGCTTCCCAGGGCCTCACACTGAGTTGCTGCAGCCACAGTCAGCCTGGCTCTGTGGAGGTTTTTGTGGATTCGAGCCTGTTTTTTTACCTTGTGTGTGTCTGATTCTGTCTAACAGCGCACCACATGTTCTTAATAAATTGAAGTACTGAGTGCAGCAGTTGGGTTGTAATGGCAAAAGATGCACAAGACGTTGGTGAGGCCACATTTGGAGTATTGTGTGTAGTTTTGGTCACCTGACTAAAGGAAAGCTATCAATAAGATAGAAAGAGTGTGGAGAAGATTTACAAGGCTGGTGCCAGGACTCCAGGCAAAGGTTAAACAGGTTCGGACTTTATTCCCTGGAGTGTAGAAGAATGAGGAGATATTTGATAGAGGTTTACAAAATTATGGGAGGTATAGATACACTTTTGGGTTGGGTGAGATAACAACTAGAGGACATGGGTTAAGGGTAAAAGCTAAAATGTTTAAAGCAAATATTCAGGGGAACATCTTCACACACAGAGAGCGTGGTGAGAGTGTGGAATGAGCTACCGGCTGAAGTGGTGATTTTGAAATACAAGAAAAATTTGGATAGGTACAAGGATGGAGGGGTATGGAGGGCTATGGTTTGGATGCAGGTCAATGGGACTAGGCAGAATAATAATTCAGCACATTATAGAGAGTCTGAAGGGCTAATTTCTATGTTGTAGGGCACTATGGTTCGATGGAAGGAGGTAATTTGAAAAGCCTCCATGTGCAAGTGATCCAGCCCATTCCGTCAGCTTCCTCTCCCGGTAGTGCTCTCTAAATTCTGATCAGGAATCAGGCCTCTAGGAATGTTACAATTGAACCTGGGACTGCATTCTCATCTTGATTCTCATCTTGATCCTCATCATTCCCTGTTTTGACAAAGTTCTTCTTCATGCCAGTTTTGGTTCTTTTGCCAGTCACACTATTTTTAGGACCATAGGCACTTCAGCCCTTCTCGTCTATGCTCAATCTATTATTTGGCCTCGTCCCACTGACCTGCACTCCATACCCCTCCCATACATGTCCTATCCAGTTTTCTTCAAGGTTAAAACTGAGCCCGCATTTACCATTTCAGTTGGCAGCTCGTTCCATACTCCCACCACTCTGTGTGAAGAAGTTCCCCCTAATATTCAGCCTGACCACCTCCCCTTTCACCCTTAATCCAGGTCCTCCGGTTTGTACCTTACCTACCCTCAGTGGAAAAAACCTACTTCCATTTACTCTATGTTCTTCCCATCCCACCTCCTCGTTTTATCAATCATCTCTATCAGTGGGATGAATAACTATCTCCTCTCCCACCTTATGTCTACGAGTAAAATGAGGAACATGTGGTGATACAACCAGTGGACTGTCGGTGATTGCCTGCGCCTGTCCGCATTCCTGCATTGCCTACTGCAGGGGGCATCCTGCTGGGAGGTAACCTGGGAGACTGGCTCCACCTACTCCCTGCCAATCACCGGCCCCACATAAAGGCTTGTGCTGGCCCTTGGGCAGGAGCAGAGCACACAGAGCCAGGAAGAATCCAGAACTTGTGTGCAAGTTTTAAGTGAATTAAGTCTGTGGTACAACCCATGTAGTTTGTACTTGTATTGTTCGCACTGCAGCATGTCACAGTTACAGATAACACCTGTGAAAAAGCATTGATTCTCAAATCTGGCAAAGATGCTTCACACAATCATATTTCCCAAGATTTCTCCTCGCAAAAGATGAGGGGTGGGGGGGGGGGGTGGTATTCGTGTGCTTCAAGTAATCCCATTGATTTTTGTTCTCACGAGAGGTTGGTGAGAGGTTCCATCAACAAGAAAGAAATTATAGACCTGCCATTGAAGCACGTTTTTGATGTACAGTCTTGGGAGATGAGTTTTAGGGTAATAGAGCAATATGATTTCAACCTAGATCATCCAGCTTGTGTTTAAGCTTCCCCATGTTAACCAAAGAAAAATATGCCTCTGTTGCCACGCACATGTTTACAACAGTGAACCAGCCCCACTTGTCACGCATGGTTGGCGGGGCAGCCAAGGCAAGGCTAGCATCGTGGGACTGTCTCTTCCAGTCCAGACAGAAAGGTCGCATACGCGTTTGTGTTGTCGGGACAAAAGTGCCAGGATGTTATGGGCGGAACCGAAGATGGGATTATAGGCTGCAGCGCCGAATTCAAAATAAAACGGTTGTGATACTCGAGCTCCCAGCCTGATGTTTCAGTCTCTTCATTGCACTCACTTACAACCCACAATATCTCTTCAGATTGGTTTTGATTATTTTCCGGAGCATAGGCAAACAAAGACCATCTTCTCCACTAATTATGTGGAATATGTGGATGGCGTGTTGGTGCAACTGACAGAACTGAATTTCAAGCCACAGAGTGCCACTCTCCTAAACCTTGACAAGGCCTCGTTGATCCAAGTACCCAGATTGAGAAATTCTTGTTGAAGAGGGTATTCTTATAATTTACACACAGGACAATTTTCATTCGAAGACAATAATGCGAGGCACTAACCTCATGAAGGAAAGCAACATCATCAACAACTTCCGTTACCCTGGTCACAATCTCTTCTCAATGCAACCTATGGGAAGAAGGCTCAGAAGCCTGAAGACCGGCACTTCTAAGTCCAAGGGCTGTTGAACCTTCCCTTACTACAGTAATCACAATCTACACTGACACCACAGGAAGACATATCTTTTCTGTTGAAATGCCACTTTTTCTGGTACTTCTGTAATTGTGAATATTTATTCTCCTATACATTTATTATCTCTTTCCCAACTGTAATTTAATATTTAATGTTATTGGGTTGTTTTATTTTAAAACAAAGAACCTATTCCTTTCTAGTAAGAATTTTGGGATTTGTATATTATTTGACAATAAACTCATTATCATTGTCTTTTGCCTGAGAGGCAAGGAAGTCCCTTTCAAGGCAGTACTGTGGCCAACCTTGCCTCCCTCAAACTTACCGCTCTTTAATATTTCTCAGGTCAGATTTACTTCCAATTCCAGACATCTGGGGCGGGATGGTGAGTGCAGCAGTTAGCACAATGCTATTGCAGTGCCAGTGACCCAGGTTTGAATCCAGTGCTGTCTGTATGGAGTTTGTAGTGCAGGGGTTTCCTCCAGGCACTCCCACATACTGGGTTAGGTTATTTGGTCCTGTGAGTATAATTGGTCAGTGTGGGCTCAGGAGCTGGAAGGGCCTGCTACCATGGTGTATCCCTCATAATAATCTGCTCTGCCAACAATGTACCTTGTGACAGGGATGAGCTCAAGGTATATTTGGCACTGGGAAATTCTGATTTTGCCAATTAACAACAGTTATTGGGTAGCAAACATACTGATCAGCAAACAGAACATGGAGCCATTTTAACAAACATCCTCTGATTAATCGTCCATCAATATTCCTATCACTGTTTTGTTTTTATTTATTTTTTCGGGACTAACCAATTTATCTTCTCAGTTTCTAAAATCTTCATTTGTTCCTGCACCTCAGTGCCTGCAATAAAAAAAAATTGACACTGTATGATACTTCTTGGCCAATTCAAGCTGAATTAAACTTTTGTTCAGCTCACACAAGAATAATCATTAAACATCAGCAAGTCACTGCACAACCATTTTAAATCTAGACATACAGCACGGTAACAGGCCATTTCAGCCCATGAGTCCGCGACGCCTAATTGCACCCAATTGACCTACAACCCCAGTACATTTCCAACGGACCTACAACCCCAGTATGTTTCCAACGGTGGGAGGAAACCGGAGCTCCCAGGGAAAACTCACGCAGACATGGGGAGAACATACAAACTCCTTACAGACAGCTCAGGATCGAACCCCGGTCGCAATCGCTGGCGCTGTAAAGGCATTGTGCCGACCACTGCATCAGTCGTGCTGCCCTCAAAGTCTTTAAAGCCATTAAAGCAGCAGGACCCACCTTGGATCTAGGGGTCAGTATTTTAAAAGAAAATTTGGGCATGTGTGCAGCCAAAAGGAAATTCAATTATAAACTGAAGCAACACGTCTCCTGTGGTTCAAATGAGGGAGAGGAAGGAAAATGAGATGAAAGCCACAATCTTATAGCAGAGTACTCCTTCACTCGATTATAGATATAATGCTCAGAAATTGAGTAAACGATGTGGATGCAAGAATTATTTGTTCCCAAATTTCTCTACCCCACCAGCAACTGCATTTCAATAAACAGGCCAAAGGCCAACGTTACATGGGAAGTTGACAATGCATTGCATTCAAAGCAAGGTTATAAAACACTATGATTGATCTAATTTAAATCAGCCTAATCAATAATAGGTCAATTAAACATTCCACACAGCACTCAATAGTTGTTACTTTAACAGTGATGTTAATTGGTACTCCATGAAGACAAGTTGAAAGGCTAAGATTGCAATGTGTAAACATGTTTCATGACATGATGACCACATCCAATATACAATTTTAAAACCAATCTCTTTTTATCTGTGTAAGCAATGACCATGATGAAAAATTTCAAAACTGAATGATTTGGACAACCAAAAGTAGATGTGAACATTATTTATTTTTCCTATGGGGAAAGGTTTCCCAATTCTGGTATCTTCCAATGTTTGCAAGGATAAGATGCTCTTGATCACAATGAAAGTGATGTCAGGGCAGGTAATGTGATGCACAACAGTTTACCATTGTTCAAGTTTATTATCACCGGATTGTACATATACAACCTGACAAAACAGCATCTCTCCAATCCATGGTGCACACACAAAAACACAATACAGAAGGATTGCATAATTAATCCCAATTAATGTGTGTGGGATGATTGTCACAGCTACAAGATACTGTTCATCAATAGGAACAAGCTATTCCTCAGCCTGGCAGCCCCAATTTTGATGAGTCTGTACCACCTTCTTGATGGAGGTGGGTTGAAGATACTGTGTGCTGGATAGAAAGGGTCTTTTATAATAGCCTAAATCGTATTTAAACAGCGCTCCCAGTGAATGCCAGCTATAGGGACACCAGTGATCCTCTTTGTTGTTTTAATTTTATCCTCTATATGAATCTCCAGTCCAATGCTTTGCAGCAGCCATGCTCACAGTGGGCAACTTTATCCTCTATATGAATCTCCAGTCCGATGCTTTGCAGCAACCATGCTACACAGTGGGCAAATTTATCCTCTATATGAATCTCCAGTCTGATGCTTTGCAGCAGCCATGCTACACAGTGCTGTAGACAGACTGGAGACTATAATTGCCCTCCTGGAAAAAGCTGTCAAGATGGGGGCCAGTAGCCTTGCCCTCCACAGTCTTCTTAGGAAGTGTCGGCACTGCTGTGCTTTCCTCACTAATGAAGAGGCGTTGACATACTGGGATAATTACGTATTTCTCCATGCTTTATAGCTGTACATCCTGCACAGAGAAAGCACATTAAATAAGGTGGCCCTTTCCTTTTTCTTCAAACATTCTGAAGCTAGAGTTCAGGATGTTCTCAAATCTAATAGTTCAGGTCTCACCGATGAATTCCTGCTTTCGCTTGCCTTTTTTTCTGGGATTGAGATGATATCTAACACTTTCGTCATTAGTCATTATTTCAGGAACTTCAGATGAATGCAACCATTCAGATTACTGCACTCCATCCATAGAAACCTACTACCCTGATTGCTGTTTACATGTCAAAAAATCCTCATTGTTTCAGCTACATTTATTGTTTAATTTTTTTTTGCGCTAATCCCTTGTATATAATTAAGCCTTCATGAAACAAACAGCCTTTCACATTAGACTCGGGTGACAGAAATCTAAGTCTCACTACAATGTGTTAAAGAAAAACAATGAACAATAAAGTAAAAGCACATTCACAAAATTTTATCAGAATTGAATGTTTTAACCACAAGTTCCTCGCACTCTAAAGTAAGATGCAGAAACATGATAGATCACTGTAAACCTTCAGTCAGTGAAGCAACACATGGAAAGCCTCAGTTTTACATCCTGATCACTTCTTGTTCATTTCGCCATATATGCAGAGAGTGTCGATGAACCTGTGGGATGGGATTCGAACGTAAGCTATGCTCCCATGTAGATGTGGCTGGCTGGTTGGGGGATTTTGGGCCATCAGCAAAGTTTAATAAAATAAGCTGCAACTGAAGGAGAGAAAAATGGTCACTGCAGCATGGAATCACAGTCACTGCTCGAATAAACTAACACAGAAGTCAAGTATAGCTATAAACTGGACAGTCTCTGGTCAGGCAGCCCCAGCATATTCCTACAGGCAATCAACCCTCCTCCTTGAAGATATTCTGGTTGTGTTTCATGCATCAACCATGTAGAGCAAGCAAAGATGCCACTAGTCCATTACTCCCCTTTAAGCGGTTAATCCTGCTGTACGTCCCCATAGTTTGTCTCCTGAGAAAGCTGGATAAACACAGATAAAACTGCAGAAAAGATAAAGTCAGGATGACAAAACTCTGAAATTTCTCCTTGACCTCCATGTAATTGAGTGAGAATTCTGAGCTATGAATTTTAAAACTACAAATGTCATTATCAGACCCTGTCTGGCTACCTTCAATAATCCTCCCTTGATCCCAACGACTGAACCAATATCATCCACAACAAATCTGATGATCTGCACTTCAAATTTCAATCACTTCTTGGCCAAATGTTCCAAAAGCCTCTTTTTTAAATTTACTTAACTCTACGATGAAGTATGTGCCACATATTGCACAGTGCTCCATAGAATCTTTTACCCCTAATCCTCAATCTCCCTTGGCGGTTTTGTATACTGACAGTCCATTGTATTTGCTGATATCCACATCACCAAAGCCTCTGTCCATTTGCAGTGGTATGATAAATGACCAAGATGGAATTAAGATTCCAGAGCTAGAAGATTAAGCACAAGCCTAAATCTGGGGGAGAACAGATAGAGTCTGGGTCAAGGGTAAGAAAAATGCATATGTCCCTTATCAACAGACAAATCATATCTCCGACTTTAATGAATGGAAGTACACAAGCAGTGAATATTAATGGAGGTACATAGAGTCCAGAATCAAGTCTGCAAACCATGACTCACTGCCATTAACATTTTCAAGTTAAGACTATGAAACTAGTCACTCATTCTCACCTGAGCTGGGCACAGCACCAAGCCAGGTTCAGAGGAGTGCAGCAGAAAAAGTCAGAAGGGGAGTTGATTGAATTGGTCGAAAGCATTTTCTTGGGGCTGACCAGACAAGTGACAGTCTGCTGGTTATTGCTTTCCTGGCCTGCGTGGAGAAAAACAATCACAAGCCCAAATACTGCAGAGAAATGGCTTTTATCAGTTGCAGCCTATTTATCCAGAACAAACCAATGACCCACTCATCTCCCTCAACAAGCTTCTGTTTAAACACCACTCATCAGCTCCAGGAGACAAGGCATAAAATACTGCTCTCAAAGGTTGCAAAATGCACCCGATTCAGGATATAATCAAGTGAGAGTTAAATTCTTTGTTAGGTTAGTCAGACTTGGAGTTGCCATTTGCGGGCGCTAATGGGTTAAAGACAGATAGAATATTTTAAAGCTCCATTATAAAGCCACAGTTTTGAACAAGTGCAGCCTGAGATAAATGAGGCCATTGCTTCCCACTTGAAACAATCTGACCCCTGCTTTTGTGAACATAATTGCCAGAATGAATAAAAAACACTGGTTAGCAAACACCACGCCTTTCAATTAAACTATAATTACAAGTTTCCACAAACCTTTCCCCATTTCCAAACACAAACATAAATCAAAGTTGTTAATTTGAGGGGGGGGGGGGGCCTCCTTGCTCCGGATTTGATAACAAAATGAATACAATGAGCATCTTATCAGCTGCAGCAGCCGTTTCTTGTTTTTTTTTAAAAAAACAGCTGTTCTATATTATATATTATATATTTATAATCTCCAACCACTACAGTTGGATTGTCACTGTGGCTTGAGTCCATGACTGTCAATCTAAGGTTTGAAACAGCAAGCTATCAATTCTCCACTGACGGTTCTGGTTTTCATACATAATTTAAGATGGACAAAGACAAACAATGACCAGCGGCAGACACATCCAAAATCACCTGTCTGAGATAAACAGAGGCACGAAACAAATGGCTTGCACAACCAGTTATAAACCATCTCTACAGCAATACGAGTAGCTTGTCACTAACCACTGCAATCCCACTGAAAACAACCTGCAGGTGAAACTATGTTTCGTGGACCACAGTGCATACACAATGCACAACGTATAATAATCGCATTAGAACAGTACAGGCACTTTTGCCCATAGTGTTGTGCTGACCTAATAAATAATTCTGACAATTGCCTCAAAATTTGCAACTACAAAACTCTCTATTTTTCTCCATTCCACGTACCAATCTAATAGTCTCTTAAATGATCCTATTGTTCCTGCTCTGCCACTGTAGCTACCCCCCCCCCCCCCCCCCGTGTTAGCCATCTCAGCCCTGGGAAAAGGCCTCCAGCCATCCACACGATCAATGCCTCTCATCATCTTATAACCGTCTATCGGGTCACCCCTCATCCTCTGTGGCTCTGACGTGCTCTCTCATCCTGGAAGCATCCTTGTAAATCTCTGCTCTCTCTCTCTCTCTCTCTCTCTCTCTCTCTCTCTCTCTCTCTCTCTCTCTGCAGGATCCACACCCTTTCAGTAGTGAGGTGACCAGAACTGATCATAATATTCAATAAAGTATTATTTAGCTGCAACATTAAGATTATAATAATACATCATTGTGCAGAAAGATATAATCTAATATATACTTCTCCATGCATGTCTGTTTGTTTGTCTGTTCTCCTTGCAAATCAACATGCAGCACTCTAGAAATGTCCAAGGAGGTTCAGTAGGGGTAACATCTGATGCTGAATGTCATGACCACATTAAATTTAACCTTTAAGCCAGTGGTTCTCAACCTTTATTTCAACCACACACATACCACTTGTTATGTGCATGGTTTCAGAACTCCAGAGGAAATGGGCCAATGACCATTTTTCTCAAGCAAACTATTTCAATAACAATTGGGTCTAGAACAGCGATTCTCAACCTTCCCTTCCCACTCACAGATCACCTTACTAATCACAGAGCACCAATGGCATACGGATTACTTAAAGTGTTAAATGAGTGGAAAGAAAAAGGTTGAGAACCATTGCTTTAAGGTCATATGAAGTTCAAAAGTTCAAAAAAACATTGAACTTGCAGCAGGGACACCTCGATTATTTACAGTGATGTGCATCAATGTACTGGCCAAACCGAATTTAATATGGGCCCAAAAAAGCAAAGCAGTTTTGGCAGAAGCTCTTCACAAGCCTGTAGAGTTAGACCAGTACTTCTCAACCATTTTCTTTCCACTCACATACCACTTTAAGTATTCCCTATGCCATAGGTGCTCTGTAATTAGTAAGGGATGGCTTAAGTGGTATGTGGGTGGAAAGAAGAAGTTTGAAAACCACTGTTTTAATCTTCCCTCATTGACTCGTTATGTGCACGGTTGCAGAACTCCAGAGGAAATGGACCAATGACGATTTTTCTCTAGCAAAATATTTCAGTAACAATTGGGTCTAGAGCAGTGATTCTCAACCTTCCCTTCCCATCCACATCCCACCTTAAGGAATCCCTTAATAATCATTGAGCACCGATGGCATAGGGATTCCTTAAGGTGGGACGTGAGTGGAAAAAAAAGGTTGAGAACTACTGAGTTAGACAAAGGAGAAAGCAAGAGACAACAGAGGAACATCAGAATTCAACTTAATTTGAACCATGTATCTCTGTTACAAAGAATATAAATGTTGTATTTGAAAAAATATATTTATGTAGAATTACCATGAAGTTTTTGGGTATTTTGTTTTAGTATGTAGTCAACAACTGAGTGTTTTATTTACCGGGCAATGCGGAATATCCTGTTAGTTTAAAATCTTTTGGGATGAATTACTCGGTAACAGGATACAGTTGATCAATCTCAGCCTGTGGGAGAAGATATTTCCCAGCCTGGCCATCCTGATTTGAATGCTCCTGGACCTCCTTTTTTGCGGAGAATTGTGCCTCGAGATATTCTGCCAGAGTCTGCACTCTCTGGTCAGCTCACCAACCTTTCACAGCAAAGAGGAAGGCCATGACAAGGTAAAATGAGGTCTGCAAAAACTCAGCATCCCCAAAAATAGAGAGAAATCAGCCCCAAACTTCTCAATCTCAAGAAATTGTGGGGGGTGAAGACTAGTGCAGTCACCAAGAGGGCCCAAGCTGGGCCATGGATGAGTCCCGTCCAGCCAATGAGTGGATCTGCAGCAACTGAAAGAGGCCTGGATAACCACAGAGGGCCCTGGGTTCACATTTTCATTTTCCAAAAAACAAACTAAAGGCAAGGTTATACCTCACATAAGAAAAATTAAGGATCTTAATTTAATTATAAGGAAATGTTTATGGAAAGGGAAAATGGTTAGTGTGTCTTCAGAAAAACTAACTTGGAAATTTGAATTAGCTGGTTTACCACTTCCACATTTCAAAATCATTATAAAGCTGCTCAGTTGAAATTTATTAGTGGAATGTTTGACCTAAATAAGTCTTCAGCATGGGCAAATATAGAGTTAGCTAAAATGGGTGAGAAATATATGCAAGAATTTATTTATATATAGAGTTCAAAATTACTAGATGGTAAAGATCCACTGATATTGAAACATTTAATTGAATTATGGAATAAAATTAATTATGAGAAAGGTGGAAAAGTATGGTTTCATCTAAAATGCCTTGATATCAAAATAAACTTTTTCCTTTTACTGTAAATAATCAGTTTTTAAAGATATGGAATCAATTAGGATTTTAAAAAGTGGAGGATTGTTTTGAGGCTGGGATATTTATTTCTTTTAATCAAATGAAGGAAACATATGAGATTCCTAATTTTTTTTGTTATTATCAAGTAAAAGCTATTTTAACTGAAAAGATAAGTTACAGTTTAATATTACCCAGACAACATTAGAGATTCTATTTACTAAAGGAGATATAAACAAATTTATTTCTGTGATGTATAAATTCTTTCTCTTTCTTTGGCTTGGCTTCGCAGACGAAGATTTATGGAGGGGTAAATGTCCACGTCAGCTGCAGGCTCGTTTGTGGCTGACAAGTCCGATGCGGGACAGGCAGACACGGTTGCAGCGGTTGCAGGGGAAAATTTGTTGGTTGGGGTTGGGTGTTGGGTTTTTCCTCCTTTGTCTTTTGTCAGTGAGGTGGGCTCTGCGGTCTTCTTCAAAGGAGGTTGCTGCCCGCCGAACTGTGAGGCGCCAAGATGCACGGTTTGAGGCGATATCAGCCCACTGGCAGAGGTCAATGTGGCAGGCACCAAGAGATTTCTTTAGGCAGTCCTTGTACCTCTTCTTTGGTGCACCTCTGTCACGGTGGCCAGTGGAGAGCTCACCATATAACACCATCTTGGGAAGGCGATGGTCTTCCATTCTGGAGACGTGACCTACCCAGCGCAGTTGGATCTTCAGCAGCGTGGATTCGATGCTGTCGGCCTCTGCCATCTCGAGTACTTTGATGTTAGGGATGAAGTCGCTCCAATGAATGTTGAGGATGGAGCAGAGACAACGCTGGTGGAAGCGTTCTAGGAGCCGTAGGTGATGCCAGTAGAGGACCCATGATTCGGAGGCGAACAGGAGTGTGGGTATGACAACGGCTCTGTATACGCTAATCTTTGTGAGATTTTTCAGTTGGTTGTTTTTCCAGACTCTTTTGTGTAGTCTTCCAAAGGCGCTATTTGCTTTGGCGAGTCTGTTGTCTATCTCGTTGTCGATCCTTGCATCCGATGAAATGGTGCAGTCGAGATAGGTAAACTGGTTGACCGTTTTGAGTTTTGTGTGCTCGATGGAGATGTGGGGGGGCTGGTAGTCATGGTGGAAGAAAATGCCTAAATTAAATATTCATAAATCAAGATTAAAATGGGAAATTGATTTGAATAAAGATCAATGAAAATGATTGGAGAAATTTATGCTGAGATAATATAACTAAACTTATTAACGTAAGGTACAGATTAGTCCAATATCATTTTTTACATCAATTATATATAACCCCTCAAAAATAAAAAAAAAGATTTATTTTAATATCCTCAGATTTATGATTTAGATGTGGTAAAGAGATAGGTTCCTTTTTTCACTTGATCTGGTTAAGAACCAAAGTTGAAATATTTTGGATTCAAGTTAAATTATTTTTGGGAAAAAATATTAACAGTTAAACTTCTGTTTGATCAAATGTTGTTTTTATTAGGAGATACTAAAATAATTAGTTTAAAATTACGATCAACTATGTATCAAATTGAATTTTTATGATTAGCTTTGACTGCATCTACAAAATGTCTGGCTATCTGATTTGGTGTTGGGGATGCAAAGATGGAACACTGAAATTAAATCTTGTATCCTTTTGAAAAGATAACATATAATTCATGGGACAAATACCTTTTCTTCTGGAAAGTACGGAGCCCATATTTACAAATTCTTGGTTTGAAGGTATGAGCTCTGAATCCGTTCTGTTTTACGGTTGTAAAGTTGAATTAAGTACATAATCGATGATCTCCTTCTTTCTTTTCTTTAGTGGGTAATAGTAGGGGGAGGAGGGTTGGGTGGTAGGGGAGTAATGGGGAGGGGGGGTGGGGTTTTTATTGTTTTTTATGGATTCGTGGCAGCGCACTCTCTCATAGTCGGAAGAGGTGGACAAGTCTTTTATGGCAGTGAAAGAAGCCCTTGCCAGTGCAACGTTACTGGTGCACCCACGCCCAGAGGCACACACGGCGCTCTCGGTGGACGCCTCAGCTACGGCAGTCGGGGGAGTTCAGGAGCAATGGCTCGATGGACAATGGCGCCCAGTGGCCTTCTTCTTTAAACAACTGTGCCCGCCGGAGCTCAAGAACAGTGCATTCAATTGGGAGCTCCTGGCACTGTACTTGGACATCTGCCATTTCCACTATTTCCTGGAGAGCAGATCTTTCACAGTCTTCACAGACCACAAGCGCCTCATCCAGGCATTCGCCATGGCAAAGGACCCGATGTCAGCCAGACCACAGTGCCACCTCTCTTACATGTCAGAATTCTCTACCGACGTCCGGCACAGGGCAGGCAAGGACAACGTGGTAGCGGATGCACTCTTGCGCCCGTCCATCAACATTCTAGCCCCTGGCCTTGACAATACGCAGCTAGCCCAGGCTCAACAGCACGATGCAGAGACACAAGTCCTCTGGACTGCCATCTCGCGCCTTGACCTCAAGGATATCCCGTTGCCCAACTTCCCGGACGCACTGTTCGATGACATCTCCACAGGCCCACTGCGCCCGGTAGTTCCACCGCAGTGGAGGGCAAAAATCTTTAGCCTGATCCGTGACCTTGCTCATCCCTCGGTGAAGATGACCGTGCGGATGGTTGCAGAGCGATTTGTGTGACACGGGCTCAAGCAGGAGGTGGCGCAGTTGGTGAGGAACTGCATCAGGTACCAGACCTCCAAGATCTACAGACATATGCAGGCCGCAATCCAAACCTTCGAGTCGTCAGCGCAGAGGTTCTAGCACATCCACATTGATGTCGTTGGCCCCCTGCCGGTATCTAGAGAAGCGCGCTACCTCCTTACGGTAGTGGACCGAGCCACGAGATGGCCCGAGGCCATCCCAGTCAGAGAAGCTTTGGCGGAGATGTGTGCTAGGACCTGGTTAGTCAGTGGATTGCCTGCTTCAGTGCGCCAGATTGCCTGTTTCAGCACCGGTGATAGGGGCGCCCAGTTTATCTCCGCGCTATGGGCCCAGCTGGCAAGACTCTTGGGGTTTAAACTCCATCACACCATGGCCTACCACCCACAATCCAACGGCTTGGTGGAGAGTTTTCACCAGCACCAAAGTCTGCTCTCAGGCCGGACTCACCGGCCCGGACTGGGCAGACGAACTGCCCTGGGTCCTCCTTGGGATCAGGACTGCACCCAAGGAGGATCTGCAGCCTCATCGGTGGAACTAGTATACGGCACATCACTCTCCCTACTCGGCTAGTTCTTCGGCCCAGAAACCGACACAGCACCCGAGGACACGAACCTGCTGGCGGATCTCTGCAGGAAACTGGCCTCCCTGGCCTCTCCGCCCCCATCACGTCATGGCACCCGGCCATCCCACCTCCCCAAGGAACTGGACTCAGCACAGTTTGTGCTCGTCTGGAGGGGACCGCAGAGGGCACCATTACAGCGCCTGTACGAAGGTCCGTATAAGGTCCTCCGGCGATCTGGCGGAACTTTCACTCGAGATGTGGGGGGTTGGTGGAGGAACTTTTTACAGTGGACCATTTGAAGGCGGCCCACTTGGACTTGTCGCAGCCAGTACAAACGATCGTGCCCAAGCGCAGAGGACACCTGCCCAAGCGGCGGGACGCGTAGCTGGTTCTGGGGGAGTTGTGTTGCTGCCCACTCTCACGTGGTGAACTGGCCCTGCGTGTAATGCCACGTGGCGGGGCAGCCATGGGAAGATGGTGCTGTCAGGGGTTCTCCCTGACTCAAACCTTCCTCTCAGCACACGCTCGGGCAGTGATTATGACGACACCACACACGTGGTGACTGAGCCAGCGCTGCCCTTAAAGGGGCCTGCGCTAAATTCAAATAAACAGTCTTTAACGACCCTCAACGTGGTGGGCTGTGCTTTCTTCAACTGCGCAGAGTGCCACAGGTTTTTTAAAAACACACATATCTTGTCCACATATATTCCTCTATGTATTTTATTATAATTGAATGGAATTATGGTTTTAAACTTTTATATTAAAGTATTCAAAAACAAAACATTGCATTGAGAAGCACACCAGTGGAAGCAAAAGCATGGTAAAAGCAGACAGTTGGCATAGCGATTAGTAAAATTCCTTTTCAGCACCACCAATTGGGACTCAAATCCCACGCTGTCTATAAAGAGCTTATACGTTCTCCATGTGTCTGTGTGGGTTTTCCCCGAGGGACTCCGGTTACCTCCCACCATTCCTGGAGGTGTAGATTAATTGACCAGCACAGGGTCATGGGCAGGAATGGCCTGTCACCATGCTGCATGTCTAATTTTTTTTTAATTTAAAATCCAAGGGAAGATTTTGTGGAGTTGGTTTTCATTGCATATCTCCTTCAAGCCCAGTTACCCTGTAATTGCCTGAAATTATTCAATTGTCTCATTAATTGACTACCCCTAGTAGTACATGCCTGCACTGCATGTGATCTCAATCCAACGAGGCAGGGGAAATTCACGATGCCAGGCATACCAAAAGCAAAGTGTAAGAAACATCAATTCCACATGCAAAACACTTACAGGGATTAATACATTGAATTAGTTAAAGAAAAAAAGAAGAATGACAGATGTTAGTGAAATGGAAAGAGGATCATCCTGAGAGAGCTGGTGATGTACACCATAGAAGACTGGAAGAACTAACTTTAAACGTGGAACTTGCTCTGGTTATCATCTTCGCATAGATTCTGCAATTACTCTTATGGCCTGTGGAGTAACAAATGTGATTCTGCTATTTGAAAAAGGGTGGAGAAAGAAAATGGAGAAGTACGCACCTGTTAATCTAATGCCCATGCTTAAATATATAATGAAGGATGTAAACACAGAGCACCCTCCAAATAATTTTTGGATTGAGCAGAGATAACGCAGACTTGTAAAAGGCAAATAATGTTTGAATAATCTGTTGGGGCACGAGATTTGGTGATTTTGCAGCAGCATCGTAGAGAAAACATTCATGTTATAACCATTTTACAACATTACTATAAAAAATAACAATACTAGTGCACAAAAAGTAAGCCAGTGTCTGTGGTTCATTGATTATTCAGGAATCTGATGGCAGTGGGGAAGAAGCTGTCCTTGTGCCGCTGAGTGCTCGTCTTTAGGCTCCTGTACCTTTTCCTCGATGGTAGCAAGGTGAAGAGGGCATGGACTGGGTGGTGGGGGTCCTTGAAGATAGAGGCTGCTTTCTTAAGACATTGCCTTTTGTAAATGTCTCAATGGAGTGGAGTCTGGTGCCTGTGATGTCACAGGCCGAGTTAACAATCCTCTGGAGTTTTTTCTTGTCCTGTACCAGACAGAAAAGATAAAGGAGATATCAGTGAATGTGGTGTGTTTGGATTTTTCAGATGTTTAATTTTTTTTTAAAATTTAGACGTACAGCACGGTAACAGGCCATTTTGGCCTACAAGTCCATGCCGTCCAATTACACCCAATTAACCTCCATCTTCGGTACATTTGAAACAATGGGAGGAAACCAGAGCCCCTGGTGAAACCCCACACAGACACAGGGAGAACAAACAAACTCCTTACAGACAGCGAGGGATTCGAACCTCGGTTCTGATCACTGACGCTGTATAGGCGTTGCGCTAACCGCTACACCAACTGTGCCGGTTAACTGAGGTCATCCCACAGGTCAATTAACAAGGAATTCTAACAAATGTTAGATTTGTTATATAATCAGAAAGAAAACACTGTGTAAACTACTGAAGTTCTTTGGTTGGCATCAAGGGACTGCTGGAGTATTATAAGGGTCTGTGTTTAAATCTCACAATGGACAAACAACATCAATAATTTGGCTGAGGGCCAAACGTCGTATTTCCAAATATATTGACAATGCAAACTCGGTGGGATTGTGAGTATGGGATGCAAAACTGTTCAAGGAGCACAGAAAAGCTGAGTGTATGGGCAAAATCCAGGTGCATGGAATACGCTGTGAAAAATCATGAGGTTATCTAAACTTGATGCACAAACCAGAACAAAATAGCTTTTTTTAAATGGTCACAATAGTTCTCCATTGGTACAAAAGGGCTGGATGAGTTGGAGTTGGTCAAATGTGTTCAGGGAAGTTTTCGACATCAATGTATTGAGGAACCAACAAGAGAGGAAACAATACTGAATCTCCTATTAGGGAATCAGACAAGTCAGGTGACAGAAGTATGTGTAGGCGAGCATTTTGCGTCCAGTGACCATAATGTCATTTGTTTCATTAATTATGGATAAGGATAGGTCTAGTCCTCAAGTTGAGATTCTAAATTGGAGAAAGGCCAATTTTGTGGAAATGAGAAAGGATCTGGGAATAAAATTGGAATAAAATTCTGCGACTGGTAAACTCTTCTTCTCTATGTGCAAAACATTCACTAATACAGTTTAAAGTTGTTCATAGAGCTCATATGTCTAAAGATAAACTCCATCGCTTTTATTCTCATATCGATCCTATATGTGATAAATGTCAATTGGAAATAGCTTCCCTTACACATATGTTTTGGTCCTGTCCCTCTTTACAGAATTATTGGAAGGAAATTTTTTCCATTATATCTACTGTTTTGAATATTGATTTACAACCACATCCCATTACTGCAATTTTTGGATTACCTATGATAGATTTGACTTATTTATCTCTTCCTACGGATCGTATGATTGCTTTTCTTACACTAATGGCTAGAAGATCTATACTATTAAATTGGAAAGAGGTAAATCCTCCCACTGTTTTCCAATGGTTTACCCAAACCATACTATGTTTAAATTTAGAGAAAATTAGAAACTCTGTCTATGAATCCCCTTTTAAGTTTGAGTTAACCTGGCGACCATTTATTCAATATTTTCATTTGTGGTGAGTTGATCTGGCTCTGTTTTCTTTCTATGATTATGTATGATAATTGGGCCGTGAGATGAGATCGGAGTGATCGGTGTGGTTTAGCTATATCTGTAGGTTTTTTTTTAAGTTTTTTTTTAATTCAGATTTGTTTTTTCTTCTTTTTTGGGGCTTTTTTTCTCTCTTTTTTCATATATTGTTATTAATTATATCTTTTTTGTTTAGAGATAGTTCACACCTTAAACTGATCAAAAAAATTTTTTTATGATATATTTTTATTCTGTAATATTATTGTTTAATATCTCTGTATTAATTCATTACTTACTATGTACTTTTTTATATCTCTTTGAACTGCATGTGTTTATAAATTATAATAATAATAAAAAGATTGAAAAAGAAAGAGAAAGGATCTGGGAATGGTGGATTGGGATAAGTTGTTTTCTGGCACAAATGTGTTCAGTAAGTGAATGGCCTTCAAAGGTGAAATTTTGAGAGGGCAGAGTTTGCATGTTTCTGTCAGGATTAAAAGCAAAGTTAACAGGCAAAGGGAAACCTGGTTTTCAAGGTATATTGGTGATTTGGTTAAGAAGGTGTGTAGCAGATAAAGGCAACAAGGAGCTAATGAGGTACTAGAAGAGTATAGAAAATGCAAGAAAATACTCAAGAAGGAAATCAGGAAGGCAAAAAGAAGGTACGAAGTTGCTTTGGCAGATAACGTGAAGGTAAACCCAAAGGGTTTCTACATGTATGTAAAGAGAAAAAGGATAGTAAGGGACAAAATTTGACCTCTAGAAGATCAGAGTGGTTGTCTTTGTGTGGATCTCACAAGATGGGGCAGATCTTAAATAGTTTTTCTGAATCAGTATTTACTCATGAAACTGGCATCATGCATAAGGAAGAGAGGGAAACAAGCAGTAGAGGCATAGAAAATATAGAGATTAAAGAGGAGGAGGTGCTTTCTGATTTACAGTGAATAAAGGAAGATAAATCCACTGGGATATTCCTTCAGGCCTTGAGGGAGATGAGTATAGAAATTGTAGGAATCCTGGCAGACATATTTAAAACATCCTTATCCATGGGTGAGATGCCAAAGGATTGGAGGGTAGCTCATGTTGTTATGTTGTTTGAAAAAGGCTCCAAAAGTAAACCAGGAAATTACAGACCGGTGAGCCTGACATCAGTAATAGGTAAGTTATTGGAGGGTATTCTGAGAGATCGAGTAAACAAGTATTTGCACAGCTCAGGGCTGATTAAGGATAGTCAACATGACTTTGTGCATGGTAGGTCATAGTTTATTAATCACAGAGTTTTTGAGGAGGTTACCAAGTAGATAAAGGAAAGGCAGTGGATGTTGTCTAAGGCCTTTGACATGGTCCCACATAGGAGGTTAGTTCTGAAGGTTCAGATACTAGGTATCCATGGAGAGACTGTAAACTGGATTCAAAATTAGTTGAATGGGAGAAGACAGAAAGAAGTGGTGGATGATTGCTTCTCAGACCGGAGGCCTATGATTAGTGCTGTGCCTCAGGGATTGGTGCTGGAACCATTGTTGTTTGTTTCTATTTCAATGATCTAGATGATAATGTGGTAAATTGGATCAGCAGGTTTGCTGATGACATCAAGATTGGACAATGAGGAAGGCTTTCAAAGCTTGCAGAGGGATCTAGAACAGCTGGAAATATGGGCCAGAAGTGGCAGATGGAATTTAATGCAGAAATATTTAATATGTTGTATTTTGGAAGGGCAAACCAAGGTATGACCTACATAGTAAATGTTAGGGCCCTGAGAAGTGCGGAGGAACAAAGCGATCTGGGAATTCAGATGCATAATTCCCTGAAAGTGGCATCAAAGGTAGACAAGATTGTGAAGAAAGCTTTTGGTATCTTGGCCTTCATTAATCAAAGTACTGAGTACAGGAATTGGGGTGCTATGGTGAGGTTATACAAGACATTGGTAAGGTCAAATTTGGAGTTTTGTGTGTAGTTCCGGTCACCAAACTACAGGAAGGAGGATATCAGTAAAATTGAAAGAGTGCAGAGAAGATTTACTAGGATGTTGCTGGGTCTGAGTTACAGGGAAAGATTAAACAGGTTAAGACTTTGTAGAAGAATTAGGGGAGATTTTGTATAAAAATTACAAAATTATGAGAGGTATAGACAGAGAAAATGTGATTAGGCTCTTTCCACTTAAATTAGGAGAGATAAGTATGAGACAACATGGCTTTAGGGTGAAAGGGGGAACTTTTTCACTCAGACCCAGAGGTAGTGGGAGTATGGAACGAGTTGTCATCTGATGTGGTAAATGTGGGTTCACTCTTAAGCTTTAAGAATAAATTGGATAGATACATGGATGGGTGCGGTCTGGAGGGTAATGGAAAGGGAGCAGGTCAGTGAGACCAGCGAAATAGTTGTTGGCATAGTCGAGAAGGGCCAAATGGCCTGATTTCTGTGCTGTGGTGTTCAATGGTTCATTTACAAACATATATAACATCATATTGTGTCTTTAGGGGATCCCAAAATAAATTAAAACCAATTGATATGCTTCAATGTACTTCAAAGGCAACTATAGGAGTTGAATGGGCCATATTTGTGCAAGAAAAGGAAATGGAATGAACAGTTAGAGTTTTCAGTGGTGCTGTTGAGAGGGTTATCAGCTTTCTGTCCAGCTGAGCAAGCAAAGGATATTTAAATTTATGTCTCATCTGAAAGACAATGCCGTTATAATTAAACAGCGAGTCTGTAGTAGATTCTAAAATTCCGATGCAGCTTCAGTTATTTTTATTGCTAAAATCTCAATAGAATGGGAACTTCCTGTCACAGCCATTAGAAATGAAGCTTTTAACTTTGATTGGTCTCCAGATTTCAGATTTATTGTCAGAGTGCACGCATGACATGACATACAACCCTGAGATCCCTTTCTCCTGTTGGTGCGGCAGAATTACCACTTATTGGTAGTGCAAATAAAAACTCTACCCAGCGTAAGCATGTAAGCAAATAAAAGAACTGTAAACAGATAACAAATGTAAACAAATTGACCATGCAATACCAAGAGAGCAAAAGAAAATCAGTAAAGTGCACAAGTGAGTGTCCTTAAACAAGTCCCTGATTAAGTTTGTCATTGAGGAGTCTGATGGTAGAGGGGATAGCAGCTGTTCCTGAATCTGGTGGGGCGAGTATTGCGGCACCGACACCTCTTCTTTTTCATTATTAAGATATATAGATGATATATAGATGTTTTATATATACATATAAAACTTTCTCTTATAAAACAGAATACAGCAACCCCTACTCCCACCACCCACCCCTTTCACAGTATGAAAACCGTACACCATCAGGGCTTACATTTGGGTTAGAAAAAGAATATCTTCATTGGGCAGGGTCACTTATATTATATTGTATACAGGTATACAATCCTTTATCCAGATGTCTAAAATCCGAAAAGATCCAAAATCTGGCAAGTGAGGAGAGAGACTGAAGCGTGAGTCAGGCGGGTGAGGGGAGGGGAAAGACAGCAGAGCCAGTGGAAGGGGGTGGGGGTGGATATGGCAGCATAATTTGGGTGGGCTTACCAAAATCCGGAAAAATCCAAAATTCAGAACACACTATCCCCACTGTACCATCTTTTTCTTTATTTATATTAAGCCCCCTATATAATCCAAATATGGTTGCCATATTTTTATAAATAGTTATATTTGTTCTTTAAATTATATTCATATAACTATTAAAATAACTATTCATCTCTGTCTTCCATCGTGTTATCTGTAGAGGGGAATCAGATCTCCAAGTAATTGTAATATGTTTCTTCGGCACAGCTGAAAGTATTTTAACAAATAAAATTTGGAATTTAGTTAGTTTATTACTTATTTCAATAAAATCGCCTAAAAGATAAAGCTCTGGGTCATCTCCAAAAGCCATCCCTGTTACCCTTGTTAGTATTTCAGTAATATCCTTAGTGGTGGAGGTCTTTGATGATTGCTGCTGCCCTTCGACGGTAGCGTTCCCTATTGGCGTACTCAATAGTGGGGATGGTTTTGCCTGTGATATCCTGGGCTGTGTCCACTACCTTTTGGAAGACTTTACGCTCAGGGGTATTGGTATCCCCAAACCAGACCATAATGTTGCCAGTTGGCACACTTTCCACCACACCTCTGTAGAAATTTGCAGGGTTTCTGGTGTCTCACCAAACCTCTGCAAACTCCTGAGGAAGTAGAAATGCTGACGTGCTTTCTTCATGATGCCATTGGCGTACTGGGTCCAGGAAAGTTCTTCCAGAGATAGTGACTCCCAAGAACTTAAATATACTCACCCTCTCCACCTCTGATCCCCTAATGATCACTGGATTGTAAACCTCTGGTTTTCTTTTACTGAAGTCAACATCAGCTCCTTAGTTTTGGTGACATTGAGTGCAAGTTTGTTATTGGTGCCCCATTCAGGCAAGTTTTCCATCTCCATCGTGTGTGCTGACTCATCCCCTTCCTTTATACAACCCATATACACAACTGTGGTATCATCAGTGAATTTGTAGATGATGTTGTTATGATATCGAGCCACACAGTTGTAGGTGTAAACTGATGAGAGCAAGGGACTAAGAACGCAGCCCTGTGGTGCTCTGGTACTGATGGAGATTGTGGAGCAGATGTTCTTACCCATCTTCAATGATTGTGGTCTGGAGGTGAGGAAATCTAGGATTTAATTACACAGTGGGGTGTTGAGGCCCAGGTCTTGGAGTTTGCTGATCAGTCTGAGGGGATAATGGTGTTAAATGCCGAACTGTAGTCGATAAAGAGCATCCTGATATATGCATCTTTGCTGTCCAGGTGTTCCAGGGCTTTGTGTAGAGCCAGTGAGATGGCATCCACCGTAGATTTGTTACTATGAATGTATCCATGTCACTGCTCAGACAGGAGCTGATATGGTTCATCACCAGCCTTTCAAAACACTTCATCACAGTTGATGTAAGTGCCACTGGCCGATAGTCATTAAGGCAGGTTACCACACTCTTCTTGGTGGATAACAAACCCTGCTGGAGTGAGATATTGAAGATATCAGAATAGATTTTTAATACTTGGCCAGGTGCTCCATCCACACTGGATGCTTTCCTTGGATTCACTCTCCTGAAGGCAGATGCGGACAGGATGGGATTGTCAGGGGATGTGGGAGTGCAGAGGGGTGGTTCTCCACTGTTACTGTTGCCAAATCAGGTGTAGAAGGTATTGAGTTCCTCTAGAAGAGATTTTCCATCTGCTACTTCACCGGATTTGGTTTTATAATGGGTTCAGACCCTGCCACAGCTGTCTGGCATCCCTCATTGTTTCCATTTTCATTCGGAATCTCCACTTCGCCTGGGAGATGGCTTTACGCAAATCATTCCTGCTCCTGCTGTACTGATCTGGATCTCCTGATTTAATATCTGTGATCTAGCTCTTGGCATGTTCTGTATTTAATTGTTCATCCAGGACTTCTGGTTGGGGAAAACCCTGAATGATTTGGTTGGGTGGACACTCATCCCCAGTTGTTTTGATTAAGTGTGTGACAGTCTCAGTGTACTCATTCAGATCCTCAGCCATGAATACATGACCTGCTGAAAGTTGGTCGTTATGCTGTAAATAGAATATTTTATTTCTCTTATTCTAAAGGACAACATGATGTCAATATGTACTTTGTATAAACCATGATGGACCTTTCAAATGAAACTACTGTCGTAATTTAACCCAAGCACCCACATGGACAAGACAAAGGACCGGGAAAACAAAGGTAAACCACTCTCCATTACCCATCAATGGCTACGTCATGGAGAGAGAAGAGAGTACAATTCCTTACCGTGCATATAAGGATGACCTCACACCACCTCATCATTAGTAGAAAGATGCAGAAGCACCTATATGTTCTGAGGAGGTTGAGAGGGCAAGGTGTCTGGTCCCTGTCTTGACAACATTTTTCAGGATCCCAGTTGAGATGCCTGGCTGCATCATTATGTAGTACAATAGCTGCAAAGCATCAGACCAGAAGTCCAATCAAAATGGCTGAGAATATCACTTGGGACTCCGTTTCTTCTACTGATGATATTAACTGGGACCGCTGCTTCAGTAGGGCTCAAAGAATTATTGAGAACCCTTTCCATCCAAAACTCAGCACCTTTGACCTACTACAATCAAAAATGAGCATCAAAATCAGGACTGCCAAGCTAGGAAAAAGCTTCTTCCTGCAGGCTGATGATGTATCATCCCAAAATATTTATATATATTTATCTTAAATAATATCTTTATGTATTTATGTAATTATTATGTGCTGTGCATTTTCCATGTGTTTGCACTGTGGTCTGGAGAAATAATGCTTGGTCTGGTTGTATATGTACAGTCAGATGATAATAAATTTGAACTTGACAACATAAGAAGTCATTACAGTCAGCTGTGACCGGTTAATGGTTACCACTCAGAAGGGTTCTTGTTGGTTTTCAGAGAGAGATTTTTTCTTGTTCCAGGACATCTACAACTGATTCCTTTTTAATCATCCACTCCAGTGTCTTGCTGACAAAACTTGCCCCCTTCAGGGTTCTCCACATGATAACCTCTTTCTTTCAGGTCACCACAGAGCCCCTCTCTGTATCTCCTATTCCAAGGGAAACACCGGACAACCAGTCCTCTCCTTTGACCAGGCCATCTCTCTCTCTCTCTCTCTCTCTCTCTCTCACACTCACACACATTCCCTCCAACTCTAGCCGCTTTCAAATGGCCACAATACCCGACTGTAAAGCGGCACATTACACTTCTGTGCGGCTGTCGGGTGGCCATCTGAAACCCGAAAAGCCGGCCAGGAGGTTTACTTACTTAACCCTCCTCCAGGAGGTATAATATACTGCTTCGAGTCTCGGTCTGTGGCAGTTGAAAGTGACCCAGGCTGCCAGGGGGCAGGCATTGCAGTGACGTCGTCAGCCATCGACTCCTGAGACAAGGAAGCCAGAGATGTGGCAGCAAATGTCTCTGTGCTGGTTGCATTTAACGAGAACCTACTATGTGGCTGCTTGGGGTTTTTAACATTCTAATCGCAAAGCTGCAGGACACACAAGACGATGGCCATAGACTCTTTTAGATGGAATAATTAACATGTAAATGAATTGTCTATATAGGTTATCCTGTGCTTGTTTGCATGCAGCAAATAACAACATCTGCAGTAACACCTTATATACATGTCTACACAGTCAAGATGAAGTAAAAAATTAAAACAAACATTACTGAGCGCAGCTAGGTTACACTGAACATTCTGGATATTTCAGAGAGCGAAGTGTAGTTTCATTGGGCTCCACTACAACTTACTTTCTGTTGGCACTGTGAGCCTTGCCCCTAGGCCCCTAGTTCCTAAGGGGAGACCGACAGCGGCAACAGGAGTCAGGTGGGCGGGGGGGAGACTGGCAGCGGCAGTGGGAATCGGGTGGGCGGGGGGGAGACTGGCAGGGGCAGGTGGAGTTGGGTGGGTGGGGGCGGATGGGAGACCAACAGCAGCAGTGGGAGTCGGGCAGGCGGGTGGGGGGAGACGTGCAGCGGAAGTCAGGTGGGCGAGGGTAGGGGGGAGACCAGCAACGGGAGTCAAGTCATGCCTGAGTTGTTTGTCAAGCATGACTTGACATGCTGCTATGATGTGAGGTCAGCATGGGCGGGACTTGCCACTGACCCGAGTAGCCGGCTTCAGCTGCTAGACGGCTAGCAGTCAGCTGGCATGTTTAGGTGCCAGAAAGCTGTTCATTCCGTGGCCACCTAAGCGTGCCAGCTGAACTCCTCTAGCCGCGCCTGCATGTACCTGTTCTTCATCAGAACACCTAAAAGCGGTTTCTGAGATCAAAGCCTGTTTATTCTCCTCTCTGCCTGCAAAGATCACATGACCTTCCAGACAGTAAGTTCTGTTTTCCAGACAAAGCTGCTACTGCCTGTTGTTACCTTTGTTGCCCTTTTGCACACAACAGTCCATCATGAGTCTCTTGCAAAAGCTCCTGCAAATATTCTGTGTTTTAAAGTGGTTGTGTGTGACCTGCTCTCTCAAACCTTTCCCAATTTATCTCTCAAACACCTGTCACACAGCAATGTAACCAAACCAACCTAACAGTAAAAACACAATGCTGGAGAAACTCAGCAGGTCAAACTGTCCTTTATATAACCCTTCATCAACCAACCTTATGACCATCTTTTAATTGGACTGAAAAAGGCATCAGTCGGCATCTCGGAGAAAGCATCATTGCTCTTCAAGATGTTGCCTTGGGATTTTCTGAGCCCCAGGAGGGGATGGAGCCTCAGCGTCTCACCAGAAAGTCACCAGCAGAACTGCACCCTCTCAATTAGGATTACGGCAGGTCTGGCTGTTTGATTTACGAGACAGATGTGGTCCTGAGAGGAATTTCATCAGTCAGTCTGGCATGCATGAGTTGAGTCGAAAGGCACACTTCAGTGCTGTGGAACAACATGACTTGATAATTAACAAGGCTGCTTGAAGAAGATTGTGGGCACACTTTGGTACAGAATGATGAAGGATACCATGGAGTGATGCACTATTCATTTTAGGAAAATATAGTTTGTGAATCAAGGAATCAAGTATTAATGTTATCATCAGAAAAATTCACAGGGTGCAGTCAAAATTTGGTTTACCACTGAATAAATTGAGGTCTCCCGCTTCCAACTGTTACTTTCTCATCTGGTTCTCTCCACTTCCAGCAAGAAGCCAGCGTGAGAAATTTCCATGTCAAACAAGCTTGGCGACTGGGTCCCACACTTTTGAAGAACTTGCACTGCAGTTCCTTGAGAGTTCGGTGCAGTTTTTGCTCCTCTGCTCTCTGGTTTAGATGGACCACATCGCAGGAATTTTATATTTGCATCAAACACTCTGGCCAACTTGCAATTCTTTGCATCGATATGTTATTCGGACAGCAATTTTTTAAAAATCAACTGTTGTGGAGACTAGAGACAACAGAAAATTATTAAATGTATTTTTTTTAGATATTAGTTGAATGTTCAGATTATGATCTATTTATCCAATAGTGCTAATAATTCACTCTTTTTGACAAGTCACACCAGCTGTTCTTTATATTAACAGAAATGTTAGCACCATCCGGGAAAAAAATGTTTAAAGGTTAGTGTAGAGTATAAAGATGTATTGGCCAAATATTTTTGACATGTAAGTGGTAGGTGGCAGGGCGTGACAGTCTGTGGGCTACACCCTCCACTGCACTGACCACAGCAGTGTCAGGAAAAACCAGGGGAGGCAGCATTCGTGTCTTCGCCAATTTATCGTGGTGCACAGACGTGACGGTCGACCTGACCTGGAATATCTGGCCCATTCTACCTGCCAAGGGAGTCCACAGTCATCATCCTGGTCTCATGGTACATTCCGCCACAGGCTAACATCAGGCTTGCACTGGAGGGACGGAACACAGCCATGAGACAGCACTTCCTGATGTCTTCCTGATCATTGTTGGGGACTTCAATCAGTTCAACCTGAAGACCAACATGTCACTTGCGAGACCAGAGGAGCCAATACACTAGACCACTGCTACATTAAAAGTAAAGGTTCCAGTATTGTCATGTAATACTACATTTAGAATGCAACATACATGCATGCAATTGCTCGTTCTACACTTGCCTGATTCCAACGCCGGTGTCTTCAGATGGTGGGGATTGTACTAGGGGTCAAGGCAGTGTGGCATTGAGAAGATTTTCCTTTCCCACTTTCCTGTGGCCACTTGCATGTTTGAAAGGGGCTTTGTCTACTGTAAGGAAGACAGAGAATCGCCACTTTGTCCAATGCCCCTCACAGAAATCAGGCCCCAGCGAGGGCGAGGAATGAACTCAGAAACCCTGGTTTACAAAACCAGTGCTCTGAGCTATCAGAGCCTCTACCATGAAGAGCACCTTCCAAGCGATACAACACCACATTTCAGCAAGTCTGATCGTGTGGCTGTATTTCTATACGCAGCATATACACAGCATCAGTGGTGAAAACAGCAAAAGTATGTGAACTGGAACATTTTCAAGGACTCATCCTCACAATTGAAAGAATATGCAACAAGTGTCCCCGACTTCAGCAAGATTTCATGGACGAGGGTGCACCCACATGCACATCCTGGGAGTTTCCCAACCAGAAGGCTTGGCTGAATCAGGGGATGGGCAACCTGCTGTGAGTGAGATCAAGGGTGTTTAATCCACATCTCTACAAAAAGTCCAGGTATGACCTGCAGAAGCTTATCTCTGAAACAAAGAAGTATTTCTGGCGGAAGCTGGAGACAGATCCACGCCAGCTATAGCAGGGACTGCAGGCCATTACATCCAACAAAACAAGAGCAAACACCATAGATGGTTGTGATGCTTCATTACCTGATGAGCTGAACACCTTTTGTGCCCACTTTGAGAAGGAGAACCCAACAGTGCTCACTACTGCAAAGGCTGAGGACCCTGTAATATCTGTCTCTGAAGCCAATGTCAGAACATAATTTAAGAGGGTGAACCCTCGCAAGGTGTCAGGCCTTACAGCGTACCTGGCAGGGGACTGAAAATCTGTGCCAGCCAACTACCCGGAGTGTTCACGGACATTTTCAACCTCTCATTGCTGCAGTCAGAGGTTCCCACCTGCTTCAAAAAGCCATCTATCATCCTAGTTCCCAAGAAGGGTAGTGTGAGCTGCCTCAACGACTTTGGCCTAGTAACACTAACTTCTACTGTGATGAAATGCATTGAGAGGCCGGTCATGGTCAGAACTAACACATACCTAAGCAACGATCTGGACCTACTGCAATTCACATATCGTCACAATCGCTTCACAGCAGTCACAATATTGCTGGCTCTCCCCTCAGCTCTGGAACATCTTGAAATCAGCAACTCACATCCGGCTGCTCTTCATCGACTACAGCTCGACCTTCAATACCATTAGTCCCTCAGTGCTGGTCAACAGGCTCAAAACCCTGGGCCTCTACACCCCCCCCCTCTTCAAATTCCTCATTGGAAGTCAGTTTGAATGGGAAACAATGTCACCTCCTCACTGACGATTAACACAGACACACCTCAAGGATACATGCTTAGCCCACTGCTCTACTCACTACGTACCCATGACTGTGTAGACAGGCACAATTCAAATATTATTTACAAACTTGCCGATGACACCACGGTTGTCAGCAGAATCACAATCGGCATGAGGAAGTGTACAGAAATGTGGCAGCACCAACGGAAAACACAGGCACAATACTGTTCGGGACAACACAGCTTTATTCCTCTCACATAAAGATCTAGTTGGCTGCTAGATGTGCTTACAGTGTGATAATGGGGAGAGAGAGAGCACATGGCCTGGGCCTTGGCTTTAAACCATGGGCCTTCTCAGCCCACCTGGTGGTCGGATGTCATTAGGCCAGGTGCCATGTCTCTAGGCCTCCTGGTGGCCGAATGATGTACCACAGCGTATCATCACATTCATTCCCTTTAAAAAAGTCTTGGTATTGCTCACAAGTCCAGGCATACCATTGGTTTCCGCACCCTCTGGGACCTCCTAAGGAGGGTGCGTGGTTTGGGTTGGGGGGGGCAGTTGTTTAGCCAGGTGTTGTCAGTATACTGGGTGGGTTGGAGGTCCCCAGGGGGTGGCATTCGTTCTCCGTGGTGCAGCTGGGTGGGGGGGTGTGGGTGCTTGGAGGGGTGCCGACGGTACATCAATTGGGTCGGGCTGGGGTTCTTCTGGTTCTTCCTCTTCTTCTTCGGTTGGTGCCAGGTCCCTCATGGAGACGGAGTCCTCCCTCCCATCGGGGAACATCACAAATGTGTAGTTCTGGTTCGTGTGGATCAGCCCTCCCCTCTCGACCAGCGGGTCCGTCTTATGCATTCAGCCATGTTTCTTGATCAGCACTGGGCCTGGTGAGATCATCCAATGTGTCACCTCTGAGCTCGGGGTCGATATCTTTGTGAAAGATGAAAATCTGTCATGCTCGTGGCAGTATGCAATAACGAGCGTATCGTGTGTAACGCCTCAGTTAACACTTCCTGTTACCTGGTCCTTTGACTTTAGTATCAGAAGGACCATCTTCCAAATGGTACTATTCTCCCTCTCTACTTGCCCATTCCCTTGGGGGTTTTAGTTTGTGGTGCAGCTGGTAGTAATCCCCCTCTCTCAGAAGTATTTCTGCAGCTCAGCACTCATAAAGGCTGCCCCCCCCCCTGTCTGTGTGGATGTAGTTAGGGTATCCACACATGCTGAAGATATGTTTCAGGCACTTAATTACTGCTGCCGTGGACACATCTGCGCAGGGGATGGCGAAGAGGAACTGGGAGAACTCATCTATCACGGTGAGGAATGAACAGTTGTTATTGGTGGACGGGTGATGGCTGAAATGCTCTAATGGCGGGTGGATTTGATAAGGGCTGCCTCAGGCAGGCAATAGAACTGTGGTTTGCAGTCTGTACATATATGACAACCCTTTGACCTTACCTCTTCTGCCAAGAATGGCAGGTTGGCGTTCTTAATGAAATGGAACATCCTGGTCACTCCGGGGATCCCCAGCTCGCTGTGGATATTCTGTAGCTGGGACGTGTGCTGAGTGGCCGTGACAAGCACCCCTAGACAGCTGGGGGCTCATTGAACTTACCGGGGCGGTATCAGATGTCATACGAGTAAGTAGACAGTTTGATCCTCCAACGTAAGGTTTTATCATTCTTATTTTTCCCCCATTCTGGTTATCAAATATAAAAGTTACTGACTGTTGGTCTGTGACCAGTATAAAACAGCTGCCCGCTAGGTAGTGCCTCCAGTGCCTTATTGCCTTCACTATGGCCTGGGCCTCTTTCTCCACTGCTGAGTACATGGTTTCTGAGACCTGCAGCATTGGAGAAAAGAAAGCCACCGGGCATCCCTCCTGGTTCAGAGTGGCTGCTATGGCAACATCTGAGGCATCGGTCTCTACCTGGAAGGGGAGTGTTTCGTCTACAGCCCTCATGGTGATGTGTGTCAAGTGTTCGCGTAGGCTGTTAAATGCCTGGACCACCTCACTGGGCAGGGGAATTCTTTTGCTCTCATCAGTGGATGGGCCCTGTCTGCAAACTGGGATATCCACTGCGCATAATAGGCAAATAAGCCCAGGCATCTTTTGAGCGATTTGGGCATAGTGGGGATGGGGAGGATCATCAGCGCCTGTAAGCAAGCCAGATCTGGTCCCATCTCCCCGTTCTGTACAACATAACCTAACAAAGCCAGCTTCCTTGCCCCGATCACACACTTGTCTTTGTTGTATGTCAGGTTGCATTCTTTGGCTGCCTCCAGGAATCTCTTTAGGTTTGCAATGCGGTCGTTCACCGAGTGCCCGCAGATGGTACATTGTCCAGGTACGGGAAAACAGCCTCCAGGCAGTAGTTGTCCAGTGATACTCCGTTAGTGAGTCCGAATGGGAGTCGGAGAAACTGATAGAATAGACCATCGCTTCAAACACCATTTTAGGCCTGTCGCTCCTGCCGATGGGCACCTGGTGGTTCGCAGCTTTGAGGTCGTGGTGGAGAAGACCTTATACTGGGCCATCGTATTCACCATCTCGCTAATCTGGGAGGGAGGGTATCCATCCAGCTGTGTGAACTTATTAATAGTCTGGCTGTAGTCGACCACTAAGCATAGTTTCTCCCCCGTCTTTGCTACGACTACTTGGGCTCGCCATGGGATGTTGTTGGGTTCAATAATGCCCTCCTGCATCAATCGGCGTGTCTCCATGCATAATGGTCTTGTTTTCTATATTTCAAGCAGTCTGTGTTTCTTGCCAGGCAGCATGCCCAGGGTTGGGGGGGTTTTTGTCACAGAACCGGCATCTACAGGTCGCATCCGGCTGAGCCACCATTGCTGCAACCGTTGTCGTCTCCACATTTTCAGCCCGATCTTGGCAGGGTGTCAGCGAGTCCAGCAGGGTTGGAGTGGGTAGCTTGATGCTGTGGTCAGGGAGGTAGTCCCCAAGGTTGTTTCTAGCTGTCTCCATTGCCTCTGCCACACTTACAGTCTCTTCCAGGGACACCGTGCTTTGTCTAACAGCTGCTGATGGATTTCATTTGACTGGACCCCCACCACCAGTGTTCCCTCATCAGGTCCTGTGCTATTTGCTGGGGGTTCTAGCATGGAAGTTGCATGCCCATGCCAGGGCACTTAATGAGAGCATGAAATCCCGGAAGGACTCCCCTGGCTGCTGTCTTCTGGTCAGGAGACGGTGTCTCGCGTGTACTTCGCCTCCCTTGGAGATAGTGGGACTGGAGCATGTCCATAGCCTCCCTGTATGAGGCGCAGTCCTGGACTAATGTGTACAGGAGGTCTCCCAGCTTGGCCACCAGCAGCATGAAAAGGTCTTCCGGGTGCACAGTGGGCATCATCACGCGAGCGTAGTTCAGGAAACAATGTCTCCAGTGACTGAAGTGCGGGCGTATGCAGGGGTCTAGTTCCAGGCATTCTGGCCATAGCATCGATGAGAGGTGCTGCCATTGATTCATTTCTAGGCGTCCAAATCGCGCTGGGGCTGGGGACTGTCTCCTCTACTGATGGACGTGGGGCTCCTCGGGGACCGGCGTTACCTGGTAGGCGTCCACTGAGGGTCCGGCATCCTTGCTCTCATCCCCATGTCTGAGCCAGTCTCCACCAGGTTTGGGGGGTGGCTCGCACACATCTCAACCATGAAGGATTTGTTCCCCTCCTCGATCTCCTCCTCGTGCTTGGGTGGGATTGCCCAGGTCGGGGGCAATCTTTGCATGCTGGCCATCTTATGTGAGTGGAATAAATTGTGGCAGGCTGCAGCAAAGGAAAACACAGGCACAGTACTGTTTAGGTCAATACAGCTTTATTCCACTCACATAAATATCTATTTGGCTGCTAGCTATGCTTACAGTGTGATCCCGGAGAGAAAGAGAGAGCACGGTCAGGACCTCGGCTTCATACCATGGACCCTCTGGGCTCACCAGGTGGTCAGATGTCATTAAACAGGGTGCTATGTCTCTAGACGACCTGTTGGCTGAATGATGTACCACAGCATGTCATCAGAAGGAGGGAGATAGATTAGCTCATTGAGTGGTATTACATCAACAACTTTGCACTCAACATTAGCAAAACCAGGGAGATGATTGTGGACTTCAGGGGGAAGTCAGGAGAACATGACCCAGTCCTCATTGAGGGCTCAGTCGTGGAGAGGGTCAAGAACTTCAAATTCCTGGGTGTTGACATCTCCAAGGATCTGTCCTAGAGCCTCCATGATTGCATCGACATGAAGAAGGCTCACCAGTGGCTGTACTTTGTGAGGTGTTTGAGATTTGGTATGTCACTGAAGACTCTTGAAAACTTCTACAGGTGTATCATGGAGAACATTTTGGCTGGTTGTATCACTGTCTGGTGTGGAGGGGCCAATGCTCAGGACAAGAAAAGAATTCAAAGGGTTGTTAACTCAGCCTGCGACATCACGGGCACCAGTCTTTATCGTGGACATTTACAAAAGGCAGAGGCCATGCTCTCTTCACTCTGCTACCATTGGGGAAAAAGATACTGAAGCCTGAAGACGAGCACTCAGATGTGCAATGACAGTTTCTTCCCTGATGCCATCAGATTCCTGAGTGATTAATGAACCAAAGAGACTACACTATTTTTATTTATTTTGTAAACCAATTTATATAAATGTTTTCACTGTGTTTCCTCAGATTTCAAAGGCAGTGCATTCAGTGGGAGTCTGGGGTGCCTTAGAGGAAGCATACGGTGATAACAACTTAGTGTGGGTAGAAACATGACGGATCCACTGTCTGCAGAAGTTAATTAATCCCCCAAAAAACTCACATTTGTTTTTGTGTGTGTGTGTGTGTGTGTGTGTGTGTGTGTGTGTGTGTGTGTGTGTGTGTGTGTGTGTGTGTGTGTGTGTGTGTGTGTGTGTGTGTGTGCGTGCGTGCGTGCGTGCGTGCGTGCGTGCGTGCGTGCGTGCGTGCGTGCGTGCGTGCGTGTGTGTGTGTGTGTGTGCGCGTGAATGCGTGCGTGTGTGTGGTACAGGAGATTGAACAACTGGGGGTGATCGTGTCTTCTGGCAATGTTCAGTCAATTGTAATATTTGACATTGTTTTATGGGGACAGATATCTTAGCCTAAAGAATGCAAAGCAGGGGTTCTCAATCTTTTTCTTTCTACTCACACGCCACTTTAAGCAATCCCTGTGCTATCAAGTGCTCTGTGATTAGTAAGGAGGTATGTGGGTGGGAAGGGAAGGTTGAGAACCACTACTCTAGACCTAATTGTTACTGAAATATTTTGCTTGAGAAAAATTGTCATTGGCCCATTTCCTTTGGAGATATGAAACCATGTACATGACGAGTCAATTAGGTACGATTAAAACTGTGTTTCAAACTTTTTCTTTCTACTCAAATCCCACCTTAAGCAATCCCTTACTAATAACAGAGCACCGATGGCATAGGGACTACTTAAATTGGTATGAGAGTGGGAAGAAACCACTGATGTAAAGGATTCAACAGAAATGGAGTGACTGTATCATTTGTTGTCGTCAGGCTCAGTCTATGAACAATGGTAGAACCTCCTGGCGGGTGTAGATCCCCCAATTAGTGAAGTGTTTGAGAAAATATTGTGGGAGAGTGAATGAAACCTTGCGGTAGGTGAGCCCAGGTATATTGTTGCCCATCCAAAGTGAAGGCAAATAGGTACTGAGTGTTTTGGTGGATAGGGACAGCAAAGAAAGCATGTTGAAGATCAGTAAAAATCAGTGAATCTGACTGAACATTGTGACAGGATTTGAGACAAGTGGATGGAGAAGGGTCACAATTCGTTTTTATTTTCTGTAGGTCCTGGACAAGGCGCCAATCCTTGATGGAGGTATTACAGGTGACTGGCAAAGAACTAAAATTCCTTGTTAGATAAAAGATTAATGGCTTGACACCAGTTTCAGTCTTAGGTTTCAGCGGGGATTACTGGCAAGGTGCAGGTGGGACAAACAATGATTTGTACAGGTGGGCAGATTGTTAGACCTACAGTGCCTCCATAATGTTTTGAACAAAGACAAATGTTTCATTTATTTTCCCCTGTGCTCCACAGTTTTAAATCTGTAATTTGTAATTTTGTGTTACAGAGGCCTTTGCTGTATGAAACCCAATATGAAAGTTCTGTGTGATTTAGACCATAGTGTTGGGGTGACCTTGAACATCAGGAAAATGTAGGGGGGGGGAGTTGTTTTGAGGCTAGAGGTATTGATCCATACAGAAACTAGCTAATAATTTACAGTGTTCCAACACAGTACCAAATAACACACAAACGAGAAATTAATACCATAAACTAGAAATGCTGGAATCGTACGTTAATCAATGCATGTACAATAATGTACTCATATGACATATTTTGATACACTGGAAAGATTACAAATTTTGTATCATGAGAGGAAGCTCCCACTATCTAGCAAATATTACAAACATCACTGAAATGTTCAGAAGCCAGCTAATCCCAGCTGGTCTGAAGATATTGAATGCAAGGAAACATCAAGGCCAGTTCCTGCAAAGGGCACTTGGCCAAACAATAATTAGACATATTACTTGATGATTTGCTTTTAGTGATATTGCCTGAGGTACATATACTGTATTGGCAGAAACCTTGGAGCAATGAGGCACATATTTAATTGGTGCCAAGGAATCTTTAATGGCTGAAAGGAGAGCACTATCTCCAAAAATGCACCATTCCCTCCAGTAAAGCATCAGTGTCACCTTAGATTAAAGGATCAAGATTGGAAGCTGAACTCATAATTCTTGGACATGGATGAGAGAGCTATCACCATTCTATGGTTTACTGGATACAATGTGAAGCAGAGGCATGAAATCAATTTGCTTAGTTTAAACACAAGCAGAAGATTTTGGTTTATTAAAGGCTATCCCCATCTTCGTTCACATTCTTGATCGGTGGAGATGCTTCCAATTTGGAAAAATCCCAGAGCTGGAGATGTTGAAGATGGAACACAGAAGAAATGGTTTACTTTTTTGCCCTGTTTACTGGACTGAAGGCAACTTCATTAGTTGAATGGACCAGACTATTAACAGACTATCAAACTAATTGTTTTGCTGTGAGCTGTTTAAAACAGAATGATTTGCCAGTCCACTTATCCAGTAACACAATGGGCAATGTGGCTGGCTTGAGGTCTTTGGGATATTTTTACTTTTCAAAAGCAGCTCTTGTGACCACAGAGAAATACTTCTGTGAATTCGAGAATCAAGGACAGATCTATTAGGATTAAGCTAGATGTAATTCTGGTGGAATTGCCTGCTGTGCAACCAGAGAAACCCCGTGCAGATCAAAACACTAATGAGGGGCAGGGGTGAACAGTGGAGAGATCTCTTAAGTAACAGACCCTTGCCTTAGAATACTAATATCACAGCTTAGCTTCATATGAGAAATATGCTGTTCAGCTACAAAAAGAAACCCACCAGTAATTTCCTCCTTGTGAGCTGGTTAGTTGAATCTTTCTTTCCCCAGGACTCCTTAATGTTTAATAATTTATTTTAAAAATGTTAAATAGACATACAGCATGGCAATAGGTTCTTTCTGCCCATGAGTCTATGCCACCCAATTTACACCCAATTGACACCTACAATCCTGGTACATTTCAAACGGTGGGAGGAAACCAGAGAAAACCCACACAGATACGGTGAAAGCGCACAAACTCCTTCTAGACAGCATAGATTTGAACCCTGGTCCCAATCACTGGTGCTGTAAAGGCATTGAGCCAACCCTGCCACCCTTTTATATTAAAAGTGTGTGAAATTTTGTTACATCCTTTCTTTCTTTTTCTTCTTAAAATATTTATATTGATTTTAATAAAGAACTTACATGAATAATGCAATTCAATAAAATGAAGTGGATAGTTACTATCCACATTCATTATATCAAAAACATACATAAGTACATAAGTACTACTCGGCCGACCGGGATTCTGTCAGGAGTGAGTGATCTGACAGGGATATGGGTAATAAGAATACCCGAGAGAAGAAGGGACTCCAGTGGGGGTCCCGGGATTGACATTCCGCCCGATAGTCCATTGGGGTGGATGTTAGGAAACTGGGGTTGGGGAAAGATTAAGGAAATTATGATAAAGATTTGTTATTACAAAACACCTCAGACTCCGATCATTTCCATAATTCGTATTTCAAGTATTATATATTTTTATTTAAAAAATGCGAATAACAAAAAAATAAAGTAAAAATAAAGAAAGAAAAAAGAGAAGAAAAATGGAACAAATATAAAAAGGAGAGAAACTCAAACCCCTGCCTAACCACATAGCCTGATGTAATAAAAGAAAAATGAAGGTAGAAAAAAATATGTAAAGGAATGTGGAAAAGATGTGAGTCAGACATTTAATTACATTGAAGTAAAATTATAAAGTAAGAGAGTGAGTCATAAATGACCCTCATAATGTCTGGAATCTTATATCTGAATTATTAACTGAATAATGAATGTTTTCTATGATCAAACAGGACATGGTGTCTCACAACCACTAATCATGAGTAGGTGGGGCAGCATTCTTTCATTTAAGTAAAATCACTCGCCTCAACAAAAGAGAGGCAAAAGTGATAGTGCGACGCTGAACTGAAGATAAAGAAGAATCATTCTGTCCCATTGTACTGATGAAGGCCACCAAAGTGTTCAGTGTTAAATCTATATCGAAAATTTTTGATAAAATATGGAAAACCTTTCTCCAGTATTTTTCTAGACTAGGACAGTCTAGAACATACAAATTAATGACACTTCCGAGACAATTTAGCCTTAGACAAATGAATTGTAATAGACAATGTCGAGCACATAATGAAGAGAATTAACCAACTTAAGAATTATGTCTCAATACACATCCAATTGACAAATTTAAATCAGTTCCCAAGCATTTTTGATTTTAGCTAATGAAGTCTGATTTAAATATTAAAATTTCTTGTAAATAATAGATATTAATCCTTTATGAGAAGATGTTAAAACTGAAAAACGCATCTACAAAATTTTATTTGGTCTCTCTTGAGAAATCAGATATTGTGATTCAGGAAATACTGGACGTAAATATCTAAAGAATTGAGATTTTGGCAGGAAGCTGCTCGAATGATGTAAAATATCCATCAATGAACAGATCCTTAAAGCTTCGAATACCCTCTCTATACCATCTCTGAAAAATAATATCATGTAAAGAAGGTTGATAAAGGTGATTGGATACAATTGGACGAGAGAGAGAAATTATGAAAAGAAAAATGTTTTCTAAATTATGCCCAAATTTTCATTGAATATTTAACAATTGGATTATCTATTAACTTAATTGAGAATGGAATTGAAGAGCCCAGAAGCACTGAGTTAGTGCTTCTAAATTAGAACCATTTGGGAGGAAGGGGAGGTGGGGGGAAGGAATTCAGCTCCATGGATACCCATAATGGACGGTCAGAATAATTATGAAAGAAGGACCAATACATAAACCGTATAGTGATTGCCCAATAGTAGAACCTAAAGTTAGATAGAACCATTCTTCCATCTCTCTTAGATCTCTGCAGAAGAACTTTAAGGCAAGGATGCTTACCCTTCCATATGTAAGATGATATGGCTGAGTCAAGAAAATCAAATAGCGATTTAGGAACAAATTTTGGAAGAGATTGAAAAAGATATAAAAAATTAGGTAAACTATTAATTTTCATAGAATTTATATGGCCATTTAGAGTTGGAGACAAAGGTGACCACTGGGCCAGGGAATGCTTCACTTGTTTAAGCAGAGCAAGGTAATTCTCCTTAAAAAGATGTTTATGATTCTTTATCATTATAATACTAGGATAGGATAGGAAAATTGATTTTTAACAGTCTTAAAAGGAGAACCATCATACAATGCTGCAGAATAATTCAATGGAAGAAGTTCATTTTTATGCACATTCAATCTAGAAAATGGACTGAATTGTGAAAGTAATGACATCATATCGGGGAGGGAGAAAACTGGATCCAAGGTGAAAAGTAAGAGATCGTCCGCATAAAGAGTGACCTTATGTTCAATTCTTTCCTCCATATCCCCAAGATGTCCCTACACTCACAAAATCAGATTGCCAATGGTTCAATCGCCAGATCAAACAAGAAAGGATAAGGGGCATCCTTGGCAAGTGTCACGTATATTAAATTAATTGACGTATATTAAAATAGGAATATCAGTTTTTAATAAGTCCCATCTTATCTTCAGAAATAACTGATGGTAAGATGTTTTCCATCCTATTAACTAAAATTTTAGCCAAAATTTTATTATCACCATTCACTAAGGAAATCTCAAGTAAGGTGTGAGCAATTGAGAAAATAATTTTTAAAATTCCACAGGAACCCCATTGGGTCCAGGAGCCTTTCCAGATGGTTAGGAAGAAATAGCAACCATTATTTCCTCTTGTGAGATAGATTTGTTCAGTCTAATTTGACGATCTGAAGAAATCTTGGGGAGAGCCAATCTATCTAAAATAAAAATTAATTGAATTACCATCATTCTTACATTCAGAAGAGTATAATTTAGAGTAAAATCTTTCAAATGCATCATTTATCTAAGAATAAACTGAAGTGATAAATACCGTTATCTTTACGACCCTTTGTAGTATGCCACTTAGCACCAAATCTTTTCATTAGTTAGCCAAAAAAATTACCAGATTTTTCACCGTGAATGTAAAATAGACTTTTAGATTTTAAAAGTTGACTTTTGACCGGATTTGTTGAGAGAAGATCAAACTTAATTTTGAATCCATTTTTTTGTGTACTTCTGGAGTTTTTAGTTTGAGAATATTGTTGATCTAGCTGTTTAACGTTTAATTAACTCAGAACTTTATTAGTCTTCCTTTTGTTATTAACAGTATACAAAATGATTGCCCCCAAAGAAAGGCCTTCAAAGTATTCCATGAATACAACTGTTCATCTCTGTCTGCCATGAAAAGTTCATGATACTATAAAATATCTACTGCATCCTGACATCCAAGTGCTTTAAAATGTGCCCGAAACACTTACAAAGTGTTCATTTTCTTCAAATGAACATCATGTTCTTTTTGTCATCAGCCACTATTTTTTAATCAAACCTTCGGGATTCACCTCTACGGGATTAATCTCAGGTTTAACCTGTCATGGTTGCACTGACTTAAACGTTCCTCACATGAAACAAGATCCATTCTTGGGCAAATATGGCCATTGTGACAAGCTCCGAATAGTCCTGTCTGATTTCACCCCAAGGAGCATTGTCATCCCAAGGAACAGAGCAGTTTAGGAAAAGGCCCACCATCAACGCGAGTACAGATAAATGCTGGGCTTGCCAGCGTCATCCTTGGTGGAGAAAACACTTCATAAAATTTCTGCAAGGAATAAACCGAAAGTAGGCAGATTCTTTGTTGATTTGGCAAGAAAAAAAAATGAGCAAAGCTTCAAAGTATTCATATTACATCGTGCAGTCCACAAACTCATGTGTCAATGTGCTGGAAAGTAAAAGAGCTGTGCATGTGGTACATAATTCCCTCAACATGTTACATTCTTTCATGAGCAATGCAATGGGTTGATCCAAATTAACATGATTATGAAAGAGCTCATCTATGCAATGAAAATTTGTGAACCAGAAATAAAGTGAATAAATCAAAATAATATCGAAACTAAGTGGTTTGATTTTGAAAAACAATTCACTTTCAAAGTAATGTTTACACACAGAGTAGGAATCAGCTAACTACATAGGAATGTGACATCTTAAATTTAGTTTGCATCAGACTGTGTGGAAAATAAATGTAATCTGATGCCTGAAACAAACGTCTGCAGCCAATATCCCATTGCAGAGTGATACACACTAATTTCTGTTAAGGATGCTGTAAATTTTGCTTGCAACTGCTCTTGGTTCAGTCGATGCAAATCTCAGGGCATCCTGCATTTGGTCACAACTCTTTGAGTGAGGCCCGATCATCAATTGGTTGGATGAACTCACATCCGTGAAATATGGGTAGCTAGCTGAAGAATTATAAGTTGCTTGGCCCTTGTAAATCTGTAAACCTGGCAAATAAAGTACGAATAATTTCAGGTGAGATTCAAGGTTCAATTTATCGCCATTGTAATAAAAACATGAGCATATTACATGAAATTGCTTTTGCCTGCTGTAAGATTCACCATCAGCAGAAATTGCCTGAAGCGCCTCCTTACTGTCAGAGAAAGAGAAGCAAAAGAGAGTTTCCCCCCCTCCCCCCAAGAGGCATCAAGTGTCCGTGGATTCACCACAGGCTCTCCTGCAGCCTCCGCAGCCCAGTCCAGTCCAAACCATTAGCAACCCAGGCTCCAGATCTGAACCTCCGATGTGATTAGAAACCTTTCAGCACCCTCGGTGGCCTCTCGCCACCCAGTTCCGATACCTGGTACCCCTTCAGTCAGTTTTGAGCCAATCTCCAACCAGGTGTGAGCAGTCTCTAACTGGCAGCTGCCTCCGTGGGTTCCTCGCCTTGAGCATCAGCAGCCCACTGCCTGTGTGGCTCCTTTAGCAGCAGAACCCCCTCGCTGGTCCGCTGCCACAGTCACCAGCCAGCGGGAAATTTCCTTTGCTTCTTCTCAAATGGAGAGCATTCTCCCCATTTTCTGGTGCCCTGTGCCAGTCCGCTACTTCTCGAGAACCTTCAACCCCTCATGGTTGCTGCCAATTATAGGTGCCGCCATCTTGGATCCAAACCCACGATCACGACACTTTAAATAAAACTACCGTCATCTTGTTTAATAGGCTGTTTAAAACCTGTATGGAGTTGATGGAGGTTGAATTGGGTGATTGGACCCCATGGGAGCACTGTGTCTCCATTTCCCACTTGCAATGCTGTTACAGCAGCTGCCGTTTATTATAGTGCCTTCAAGAGAGAAAAATAGGTCATCTTTAGAGTTTAATTGAAGCATTAATGATGCTTCAAGACTAAATATAGTCTTGAAGCGTGAAGTGCATCAGCAGGATCTGTCCTGGAGCCTCCATGTTGATGCAATCACAAAGAAGGCTCGCCAGTGGCCTTACTTTGTGAGGTGTCTGACACCATGGAGACAATTCTGGCTGGTTGCATCATGGCCTGGTATGGAGACACCAACATCAGGACAAGAATAAACTCCAGAGGGTTGTTAACTCGGCCTGCGACATCACAGGTACCAGGCTTCACTCCATCAAGGATGTCGACATGAGGCAGTGTCTTAAAAAAGCAGCCTCTATCCTCAAAGATCCCCATCACCCACACCTTGCCCTCTTCACTCTGCTATCTTCAGGGATAAGGTACAGAAGCCTAAAGATGAGCTCTCAGTGGCACAAGGATGGCTTCTTCCCCGCTGCCATCAGATTCCTGAATAATCAATGAACCAAAGACACTGCCTTACTTTTTGTGCATGACTATTTTAATTTTTTTAGAATAATGTTGTACGATGGTTATAATATGAATGTTTACACTATGACACTGCCACAAAGTATCGAATTTCATGACTTGTTCATGAGAATAAATCCTGATTCTGATCATCCTGTCTATTTTTTGCATTTTGTTCTTAATTTAACTGTAGCTCAGAACAAATTTACAGCCTATAAAGTAAGAGCAGGACAACCCATTCCCTTGAGTCTGCTCTACCATTCAATACCATCATGGTGGAATCCGCTTTTAACCTCAACTCAGCATTCCCACCCTCCACAGTAACTTCTCATCCTCTTGTTCATCAAGAATCAATTAACCTCTGCCTTTAAAAGATTCTGCTGCCCTCAGCCTTTTAGAAAGAATGTTTTAAAGACTCAAGACCCAAAAGAATAATTTGCCCACCTTTGTCTTAAATAGCCAGCCCCTAATTTTTAAATATTGACCACGTTCAAAACTATTTCTTTATTGAAGGATGAAGTGAAGAAAATAAGCATCCTTTTTGATTGCAAAATTGAATTGAAGTGAAGATTACTGTCATATTTTTGTTATTATATATTAGTTTAATAAATGGCTCTTAGATCATTGAGTGGCGCATTTTGTGGTTAGCGTGACATTTGGAATTCCTCACTGCCACACCACAATCAGGATTGGTAAGAACATCTCCTCCATCAGAACCGGAGCACCACAGGGCTGTATTCTTAGCCCCCCTGCTCTACTCACTTTACACCTATGACTGTGTGGCTCAGTACACAACAACATCTCCAAATTTTCTGACGATCTCATGGTACTGGGCTGAATAAATAAAGGCGATGAGTCAGCATCCAGGAGGGAGATTGAAAACGTGGCTGAATGGGCTACCAACAACAACCTCACAATCAATGTCACCAAAGCCAAAGAGCTGATTGTCGAGTTTAAGAAAGGAAAACCAAAGATGTATGATCCGGATTAGAGGTGGAGAGGGTGAGCAAATTTAATTTCCTGGATCTCAGAGGATCTATCCTGGACCCAACACAACAATGGCATTGTGAAGCAAGCACATCATCGCCTCTATTTCCTCAGGAGTTTGCAGAGGTTTGATATGACACCAGAAATCCTGGCAAACTTCTATAGATGTGGACTGGAAAATGTGCTGACCGGCTGCATCACGACTTGGTATGGGGACACCAAATTCCCTGAGTGGAAAGACCTACAAAAGTTAGTGGACAAAACCCAGGACGTCACAGGCAAAATTCTCCCCACCTTCGAGGAAATCTACAGGAAACGCTGTAACGCTGTCATTGAAGAGCTGCAGCAGCATTTTGTTTTCAAACTGGGGAAAAGACAGCGTGGGTGAAAATTGAAATGAGTAAAATAGGAGAAATAGATCCACAACATATTGGATACAAATGGCATGAAGAACTTTTGAAAGGAAGAATAGATGTACCCATTCTAAAACATTTGCTTAAGACATGGAAAGGAATCCATATAGAAAGAGGAATAAAGAACTATCAAATAGCCAAAATGATATTAAACCAGAACTCACTTATTCCTTTTACATTACATTATCCTTGTTTTGTTAATTGGCATAATCATGGGATAAAGCGAATAAAAGATTGGTTTTTTTTTAGCTTCCTTTTTTAGACCTTTGAGCAAATGAAAGAGAAATATAATATACCAAATAATACAATTTTTTTCATATTTTCAGTTCAAATCATATTTTAAAAAGAAGCTAAATGAGAATTTTAGACTCTGGAACATAGCCAATTTGAATATTTAATAACTAATACAATTATAAAGAAATGTATTACTAATATATGCAAAAAATAAAAAGGATTTATATAAGTCAAAACAAAAGTGGGAAAAAGATTTAAACATACAAATTCAAGAAGAGGTCTGGTCAAGATTGTGTCACGAGAGTGTAACCAATACAATCAATGTCAGATCTCAAATGGCACAATATAATTTTTTGTACCAGCTGTACTATACTCCATATAAATTACATGGACTCCATTCAACCTGCCCTGTCAAGTGTTTTAGACCCAACAAGGAAATAGGTACTTCACTGCATGCAGTTTGGTTATGTAGAAAACATCGGAAAGTTTTGGGCAGATTTGTGTGTATTATTGGGACGAATTGTGAAGAGATGAATAGGAAAAGATCCTAGAATATTTTTACTCGGTGAATTATAGGAAACAGATACTAAATTGAAGCAAGGCAGTATCAACAAAAGTTTCTGAGTGCAGCCACAGCAGTGGCTAAGAAGTGTATGGCGGTAATGTGGAAGTTGGACAATATTGTAGGGTTGGATAGATGGGCATGTGGAAATACAACCAGAAAAACTTTATAGGATTTGGAACATATATGGATTTTGTCAATAAAAGTCCATCCATATCTACTGCTACACCCGCTCCTCCCAATCAATAGGTTTAAGGTAGAATTAATATATTAGAAAATTGATGTTAAACTATTCAGGTGTTTTTCTTTCTTTCTCTTTTCCTTCTTCTTTGTTTTGGGGAGGGGGAGGGATAAAAATTAAACTATGTATCATTTTGCATTGTATTTATTATGATGTATTATTCAAGTTGAATAAACATATGTTTGTATTTGATGCAAATGGAAAAATTAAATTTTCTACAAAACAGGGCAGCAGTACTCATCAGAGATCCTCACCACCCAGCACATGCTCTATTCTCACTGCTGCCACCACGAAAGAGATAGAGGTGCCACCAGGTTTAGGAACAGCTGTTCCCCCTCCACCATCAGACTCCTCAACAACAAACTCAGTCGGGGACTCATTCCAGGAGTCTTACTTGTGCACTTCATTTATTACTGAAGTTTTGTTTTTTTTGCATTGCACAGTCAGTTCGTTTGGCCCACAGGAAAAAGAATCTCAGGGTTGAATGTAATGTCATGCATGCACTCAGACAATACATCTGAACTTTGAGAGGATGATTCATCTGTGGCCAACTAAGGAATTTAACAATGATAACAAATTAAAAAAATTAGCCACATGCTGGTTGGCTTAGAATTTTGAATAGTGAAAAAATGATGTTAAGGTTAGAATTCAGCAAGTGGAAACTGAAAGAGGTTGATTACGAAAATGAGCTGGAAAGAAAAATAAACCCAGATCCTCCAAGCTTACAGAAATGGATGGCTAAAATTAAGGTTGGTCTCACGTGAGAATGTGAGTGAGAAAGAAGAAATGGTAGACATTAATGCAACCTAATAATAATTGAAAATCCAAGAGAAAATAATAGTGGGAGCCGGGGAAGGTAAAACAATTCCCAGAGTGGACGTGATAGAAGAACCAAGCGAGAGGCTGAGAAGCCCCTTGGACTGATGGAAAATTGCTGGAGGAACTCGCCGGGTCAGGCAGCATCCATGGGAGGCAATAGATAATTGACGTTTCAGGCTGAACCCCTGAATCAGGAAGTAAACAAGAGATACTGCCAATGCTGAGAACAGGACCCTACATTTATCCAAAATCCTCATATAACCATAAAACAATTCTCCTTCTTTGGCTTGGCTTTGCGGACGAAGATTTATGGAGGGGGTAAATGTCCACGTCAGCTGCAGGCTCGTTTGTGGCTGACAAGTCTAATGCGGGACAGGCAGACACGGTTGCAGCGGTTGCAGGGGAAAATTGGTTGGTTGGGGTTGGGTGTTGGGTTTTTCCTCCTTTGCCTTTTGTCAGTGAGGTGGGCTCTGCGGTCTTCTTCAAAGGAGGTTGCTGCCTCCCGAACTGTGAGGCGCCAAGATGCACGGTTTGAGGTGATATCAGCCCACTGGCGGTGGACAATGTGGCAGGCACCAAGAGATTTCTTTAGGCAATCCTTGTACCTTTTCACACAGAAAAAGGCCATTACAGCCCTTCTCGTCCGTGCCACAATTCTTACACTGTCCTAGTCCCACTGACCTGCACTCTGCCCATAACCCTCCATCCCCTTTCCATCTACAGTTATGCAAATTTTTCTTAAAATATAATATTGTACCTGCCTCCACTACTTCGTAGAAGGTCGTTCCTCACATTTCAATTCTCAGAAAATTTTTTGGACCAGGAAGTGACATTTGCTCAGCTGCGAACATTTTTTCAGATGATTGAAGATTTCAGAAAAATCAGAAATCCTCATTTTATCCAAAAACTTTCAAAGCCGAAATGATGTCATTTTGCCTCCAAAAATGTTTGGATAAATGAGGATATTCAAAACAATCAGAAATCCTTAGTTAAACCTAAATTTCTTTTGGAGCCGAACTGACGTCACAGGTTTGGAATTTTGGAAAAACCTCTGAGTCGAATTTTTGGTGTTGCATTTAGGTTTTTTTTTGGTGCGAATTAAATGTTATTTCATGCTTAAAAAGCTGTTTGTTTATTGTTTAAACACTGTTACAAGTGATTTGCTGTCGCTACTGGACTGAATTTAAAAAAAACAAATAAGCAGTTCTCCAAAAATATCATTTATCCAAAATAGGCACAGTCCCGATCACTTCAGATAATCGAAGTTGTACTGCATGTGCGTTATAAGGAGTGGCAATGGAGAGTGAGGATATTATTGGTTTTGGTTTTCTAGAATTTACTCGTCTGTGGAAAAGGTCTCAAAAGATTATGAAGCTCAGAGACAGCAGGAGATTAACAAAATGATTCACAGGATAAAGGTCAAGCCCCCTCACCCTCTACCTGGATCCAGGCCAGCAAGGTTCTTCTGTATATTAAAGCCTATCGTTCCCTCAGCCTAGTCTTGGTGGTCACTAACCGTTCACTGCACACTGTTAGCGACACGGTCAGCACAACACTCTTACAATGCCAGCGACCAGGATTCGAGTCCAGCACTGATTGTAAGGAGTTTGTATGTTCTCTCCGCATCTGCGTGGATTTGCTCCATTTCTCCGGTTTCCTCTTGCCTTTCAAAAACGTATGGGGATTGTAGGTTAATTGATATCTTTGGGAGGCTGGAAGGGCCAGTTACTGTGCAGTATCTCCAAATTGAAATATTACATTGTCAGCAATTGAGAGAAGGCATCCAGGGGTGATTCTGGATTAAAGAGGTGTCCTCCTGGTGGAATGTTGAGTCGATAAGCATTGGGTTTGGATGAATGAAATGTGGTGATATTGAAGCATTGTAAAAGTCCGCTGGTTAGTTTGGGAAAGAAGCTTTTTCCTCATTGGAGAATCTAGAACTCGGGGACATTATATGTCAGAATAATAGAATGCCCATTACAGCAAAGATGAGGAGTCAATTCAATTTCTTATCTCAAAGGGTGATGAGCCTTTTGGAATGTTCTACCTTGGAGAATTGAGGAATACAATTGTTGAATACATTCAAGATAAACAGATGTTAGGTTCACAGGGGAGTGAAGCATGATGTAACTGAGGCCAAGGTCAGATCAGCCATGATCATGATGAATGACAGGTTAGGCGACGGGGGCTATATGGCCTACATATGTCACGATGCAGGTGGTGATCACAGAAGATCAGGTCATGATTTGGCCTATTACCAATGACCATCCAATGGCCAACCAACTCCAGTCCATCCACCAGCCAATACAATGGAAGTTTGGTTCTTCAACTAACTCAACAGGCATAGAAATGGTCCATCAGCAAAAGGGTTTAATTTCTTTTTACCTCTTCAGAAATCCTGTGTGGCAAGTCAACTTAGATATTGTTTCTCCAATCGATCTTTGGGACATGGCTGAGGAAAAATAAATGCTCCCACAAATGCTTTCTTCATCTGCTCCAAAAGCAAATATTGATTTGAGGTATTTAATTCCCTGCTGTGGAATGTCAATTTTTTTTGTTCTTTCCTTAAGCAGCCAAGGTCAGTACAAATCAAATCTTTCATAAGCTACATGAACATCCACAGATTCTTCTTGTCAAATACACCCGCAGGTGACATATTGCACAAGTGTTAAATAAAATAGAAAAGCTGTATTTATGACTAAATCAATATCACAGAGCCCAAGGCAGCATCCTGTAAGGACAAATGTAATGGTAGAGAATTATTGGCATATACGGTACATGACAAGCTAGGAATACCCGGCTTTGGACAGGTTGTGTAATCAGAACCATTCAACTGCTGGCCAGAGAGGACAGATCTGAGTAAAAGCACAATGCAGAGAAACTCCGCAGGTCAAACAGTGCATTTATCTTTTCTTTTCTTTCTTTGGCTTGGCTTCGCGGATGAAGATTTATGGAGGGGTACGTCCACGTCTGCTGCAGGCTCGTTGGTGATTGGCAAGTCCGATGTGGGACAGGCAGGCATTTATATAGCAAAAATAAAGGTACATAACCAATGTTATGGGCTTGAGCCCTTCATAACTGATTGCAGATGATTGGGCAATCGAGTTAAACGTTTCAAAGGCAATCAAGGTCAGGTGACCCAAGCATCACTGTAAAAGTGAGGGACCATGTAGTGGAGTGATCATCGAGGGAGTAGTCATCGTTGGAGTGGACTAAGTCAGAGTGGTAAAGCTTTATATTTTAAATTTAGATGTATGGATATACAGCATGGTAACAGGCTGTGCCGTCTAATTTACACCCCATTAACCTACACCCCCAGTAAGTTTCGAATGGTGGGAGGGCACCGGAGCTCCTGGGGAAAACCCATGCAGACACAGGGAGAACGTACAAACCTTTTACAGACAGCGCGCGTTTTGAACTCTGGACCCGATCGCTGGCACTGTAAAGGTGTTACGCTAACTGCTATGCCAAATGGTCCGCCCCTTGGCTCAAGAGGCTTCAGCAAGGAGGCGGAGGTTATGGTATAGAAGTTGAAGTAACAAAGGGCACAGAGGAACAAAAAAGATCCAGCTTAGGGGAGGTTTCAGATACCATTTATTTGTTTCCTCCAGTCATAAACAGTGGGAATGGCAGCCAAGGCAGGGGAACGCTCCTCTTGCAGAATGTGTGTCATTAGGGAAGCCAACAGTATCCCTGATAACTTCATCTGCGCGAAGTGCATCCAACTGCAGCTCCTGACCAGCCGAGTTAAAGAATTGGAGCTGGAGGTGGATGAACTCCGGATCATTCGGGAGGCAGAGAGGGAGTTATAGACAGGAGTTACAGGGACATTATCACACCTAGGAGGCAGGAGGAGGGTAGATGGGTGACTGTCAGGAGAGGGAAAGGGAACAGGCAGGCAGTGCAAGGCATCCCTGTGGCTGTCCCCCCAATAACATGCATACTGTTTTGGATACTTTTGAGGCAGATGACCCACCAGGGACAAGCCATGGTGATCGGGTCTCTGGCACAGAGTCTGGTCCTGTGGCTGAGAAGGGAAGGAAAGAGAAGAGGTGAGCTGTAGTGATAGGGGATTCCATAGTTAGGGGGAGAGGTAAGAGGTTCTCTGGAAGGGATCAAGTATCTCGGATGGGATGTTGCCTTCCTGGTGCCAGGGTCCGAGATCGCTCAGATCGAGTTCACAGCATTCTCAGGAGGGAGGGTAAGTGGCCAGATGTTAAGGTCCATGTAGGGACAAAAGAAGTGGATAGGAAAAGTGAGGAGGGTGAGGAGGTTGAATGCATGAAGATGGCAGCGCTGCCACTAGTGCAGACCTGTGAAGAGCAAGGGAGCAGAGATGTAGCTCTCCCACAGGGTCCAGCTACCCATCGACTGCCGTTGGCTCTGCAAGGGGTTTGAATGGCCCATTGAGGGAGGCGATGGTGGTTTTTAGTTGAAATCCCGTGACAGTGGGTCTGCACCCAAGATGGCAGCGCCTATTGATCGGCAGCAGCCATGAGCGGTGCAGACTCAGGGAAGCAGAGGACTGGAGCAGGGGCACCAGAGGAAAGTTCCGCATTCTCTGAGAGGGAGAAGTGGAGGGGATGGTCCACGGGGGTGATGACCATGGCAGCAGACCAGTGAGGGGGGTCTGCGGCTGAGGGACCAGTGCATGCAGTGGGACTGCTGGCGACTCGAGGTGAGGAACCCTTGAATGCAGTGGGCTGCTGGAGACTGTCTCGAACTGGCTGGAGGGGTACCAGGCTGCGAGGAGGTGTCGAGGGCACTGAAGGGTCCCTGACCGTGTTGGAAGTTTGGATCTGGAGCTTGGGTTACCAATGGTTTGGACTGGACTCTGTGAGGCTGTGGAAGTACTGGAGGTGAATCTACAGACACTCGGTGTCTCTGGGAGAACTTCCTTTTGCTTTTCTCTCTGTGACTGTACGTCTGACTGAAAGTCTGACCGAAAGAGGCGCTTAGGCAATTCCTGCCAGTGGTGAATCTGTCTGCCTTACAGCAGGCACAAAGAAATTTCATGTAATACGACCCTGTTTTATTACTATAAAAATAAATTGTATCTTGAATCTTGAGGTCTTGCATGAAGTTCAGGGAGTTAGGCAATAGGTTGAAGGATAGGACCTCCAAGGATGTGATCTCAGGATTGCTAGTGAGGTTAGAAATAGGAGCTTAACATGTAGCTAAAGACATGGTGCAGGAGGGAGTGCTTCAGGTTTCTAGATCATTGGGCTCTCTCCCAGGGAAGGTGGGACCTATTCCAACAGAACGGATTGCATCTGAACTGGAGGGGGACTAATATCATTGAGGGAAAGTTTGCTAGTGCTGCTCTGGGGGGTTTAAACTAGATTTGCAGGGGGATGAGAACAGTGTCAGTTACAATAGAGGAGTGGGGGAGGGAAAAGATGATGTGAAAATTGCATGCACTGTTAGAAGTCAACGGTTGAAATGTTCTGAGGTGCATCTATTTCAATGCAAGGAGTATTGTAGGAAAGGTAGACATGGTTAGGATTGGGGGGAGGAGGGAGGGAGTGGCATCGCTCGTCAGAGAAAATATCCCAGCTGTGGTCAGGCAGGCAGGCAGGACAGACCAGGGGGCTCGTCTACTGAGGCTATATGGATGGAGCCGAGGAATAGGAAAGGTATGGCCACACTCATGGGGTTGTATTATTGACCACCCATTAGTCAACGGGAATTGGAAGAGCAAATCAGTAGTGAGATAGCAGACAGCTGCAGGAAACATAAGGTTGTGATAATAGGGGATTTTAATTTTCCCCATATTGATTGGGACTCCCATACTGTAAATGGGCTGGATGGCTTAGAGTTTGTCAAAAGTGTTCAGGAAAGTTTTCTAAATCAATATATTTGTGATAGTACATATCTATCACCAATGTACATAGTGTATATAGTTACTGTATCTAGACTGTGCTTACAGCGATTGGCTGAGAGCTAAGCCACACCTATTACCTGGGCCTTAAAGGGTTGTGTCCCTAGCCAGGTCGGATCATTCCGGACTGGTCGGCCACCTGTGAAGAGCTCCGGTCTTTTGCTAATAAAAGCCTTGGTTTGGATCAACAAGTCTTTGGTTCTTTCGACGAGCTCTACAATATTGAGGTACCAACTAGAAAAGAATCCAATACTAGATCTCTTATTAGGGAACAAGAAAAGACTGTTGACAGAAGTATGTGTAGGGAAACATTTTGGGTCCAGTGATCATAATGCCATTAGTTTCAAGTTAATTATAGAGAAGGATGAGTCTGGGCCTCGGATTGATATTCTAAATTGGAGAATGGCCAACTTTGATTAAATGAGAAAGGATCTAGAATGTGTGGATTGGGTCAAGTTGTTTTCAGGCAAGGATGGGCAAGGTAGGTGGAGAACATTCAAAACCAAAATTTTGAGTGTCCAGAGTTCGTCTGTTCCTGTCAGGATTAAAGGTAAGGTTAGCAGGCATTGGTAACCTTGGTTTTAGATGGATATTTGGGATCTGGTTCAGAAGAGAGGTGTATAGCAGGTGTAGGCATCATGGAGCATGAGGTTCTTGAGGAGTATAAAAAATGCAAGAAAAACTG